>NC_074668.1:26294298-26491895 GCF_029448725.1 Salvelinus fontinalis | reverse complement strand
TCAACACATTTGATTCACATCATTGTCAGTAGTCTGGAGAGTCAGCCCAGTCAACACATTTGATTCACATCATTGTCAGTAGTCTGGAGAGTGACTCCAGTCAACACATTTGATTCACATTGTCAGTAGTCTGGAGAGTGGGTCCAGTCAACACATTTGATTCACATCGTTTGTCTCTCCATGCTAGAGGAGATAATCTCTCTTTCCATCCAATAGAAGATCAATATCATGGAGCAGGGACCCATTAAAATCACCACCGGATGACTCTGTGACACAAACAGCCTCTCAACCTGCTGATGGCGCCTCATCGGTCACTGTGCGTGTTTATGTGTGTGCGTTTGTGTGTGTGTGTGTGTGTGTGTGTGTGTGTGTGTGTGTGTGTGTGTGTGCGCGTGTGTGCGTGTGTGTGTGTGTGTGTTTTATTGGCACCTTGGGACAGCACCCGAGGAGGAAAGCTGTCCTTTTGATGGTGATTGTGGGGAGAGATGAAGATGCCACTGGGCCAAGCTTCACAGGGCTCAATCACTAGCTTGCACACAGCCAGGGGTGCTACAGTGTGAGGGGAGAGATAACAGGGATACGAAGGAGACATTTTGGCCTCATCTCCAACAACTACAGTGCATGCTTTTTGAAGAGAGAGTAAACCTCTTCCGTCCTTTCAGTCGTGTCACATGTGCTGGTTTTGGTTCCATCAGGACGCAGGATAAGGATGAGCTATCGTTTTTAAAGGGACAGTTCACCTAAAAATCTAAAGTTGGTCTTCCGTTCAAAAGTTTGGGGTCACTTAGGAATGTCCTTGTTTTTGAAAGAAAAGCACATTCTTTGGTCCATTAAAATAACATCAAATTGATCAGAAATACAGTGTAGACATTGTTAATGTTGTAAATGATTATTGTAGCTGGAAACAGCAGATGTTTAATGGAATATCTACATAGGCGTACAGAGGCCCATTATCAGCAACCATCACTCCTGTGTTCCAATGGCACATTGTGTTAGCTATTCCAAGTTAATCATTTTAATTAAAAGACTAATTGATCATTTGAAAATAATTTTGCAATTTTGTTAGCACAGCTGAAAACTGTTGTCCTGATTATAGAAGCAATAAAACTGGCCTTCTTTAGACTAGTTGAGCATCTGGAGCATCAGAAATTGTGGGTTCGGTTACAGGATCAAAATGGCCAGAGACAAAGAACTTTCTTCTGAAACTCATCAGTCTATTCTTGTTCTGAGAAATGAAGGCTATTCCATGAAAGAAATTGCCAAGAAACTGAAGATCTCGTACAACGCTGTGTACTACTCCCTTCACAGAACAACGCAAACTGCCTCTAACCAGAATAGAAAGAGGAGTGGGAGGCACCGGTGCACAACTGAGCAAGAGGACAAGTACATTAGAGTGTCTAGTTTGAGAAACAGACGCCTCATAAGTCCTCAACTGGCAGCTTCCTTAAATAGTACCCGCAAAACACCAGTCTCAACGTCAACAGTGAAGAGGCGACTCCGGGATGCTGGCCTTCTAGGCAGAGTTCCTCTGTCCAGTGTCTGTGTTCTTTTGCCCATCTTAATCTTTTCTTTTTATTGGCCAGTCTGAGATATGGCTTTTTCTTTGAAACTCTGCCTAGAAGGCCAGAATCCCGGAGTCATCTCTTCACTGTTAACGTTGAGACTGGCATTTTGCGGGTACTATTTAATTAAGCTGCCAGTTGAGGACTTGTGAGGCATCTGTTTCTCAAACTAGATAACCTGGTGCAATGCATGTTGCTGAATCAACACTGATACCAGCTGGTCATCAAGTTACCATTGTGTCATCACTAATATCTGGTTGTATCCCTTCTCTCATTTTATCTGCGTAGTTTACCTGCTTAACCCATTTAAATCCACGCCTTGTCACCCCCCTCCAGACACACACACACACACTCAAAACATTTGTTATTCAAATTAAATAATTTAAATAGAAGCCTTTTCATCTTTCAGTGGGATTGGGCTTTGATGTTGCAGCTTCACATTAATAAATGAGCGCACGCACGCACGCACGCACGCACGCACGCTGTGGCTGTGTGCATAAAACACAAGGTGCATGGCAGTGGTCGATGAGGGCAGTTGGCTTGACAATATCAACTTCTAAACTGATACTCTCCTAGCAGTTGACTCTTAAACGAAACAACAAATATTCAAATATTCAATATAAACAAAACCGAGTGAACATTGGTTTGCATTGTCAGTGTTAGTAAGCCTATTCCAGTGTCAGTAAGCCTATTCCAGTGTCAGTAAGCCTATTCCAGAGGCAATAAGCCTATTCCAGAGGCAATAAGCCTATTCCAGTGTCAGTAAGCCTATTCCAGTGTCAGTAAGCCTATTCCAGTGTCAATAAGCCTATTCCAGTGTCAGTAAGCCTATTCCAGAGGCAATAAGCCTATTCCAGAGGCAATAAGCCTATTCCAGTGTCAGTAAGCCTATTACAGTGTCAGTAAGCCTATTCCAGTGTCAATAAGCCTATTCCAGTGTCAATAAGCCTATTCCAGAGGCAATAAGCCTATTCCAGTGTCAGTAAGCCTATTCCAGTGTCAGTAAGCCTATTCCAGAGGCAATAAGCCTATGCCAGTGTCAGTAAGCCTATTCCAGAGGCAGTAAGCCTATTCCAGTGTCAATAAGCCTATTCCAGTGTCAATACGTTATCTGCCCGAGGGATTTATCCAACCGGCAAATCCGTCCCGACGTTACCTGAACGCTCACCTGAGGCCCGCTAATCGTTAGCTGTCCTATCGGCTGCTATCTGAACAAAACCCCACTACACGGAACCTACCGACGGAAACGCACGAGGTATCTACAAACAGACCTCCATCCTATGCTGCTACCGATAGCCATATACCCGGCCAGCTGTCTGGATCGCCACGACCCCAACCAACCTCTACTCACTGGACCCTTACTGATCACTCGATTAAGCATGCCTCTCCTTAATGTAAATATGCCTTGTCCATTGCTGTTCTGGTTAGTGTTTATTGGCTTATTTCACTGTAGAGATTCTAGCCCTGCTCTCTATACCATATCCAACCTATCAGTTCCACCACCCACATATGCGATGACATCACCTGGTTTCAATGATGTTTCTAGAGACAAGATCTCTCTCATCATCACTCAATACCTAGGTTTACCTCCACTGTATTCACATCCTACCATACCTTTGTCTGTACATTATTCCTTTAAACTATTTTATCGCCCCCAGAAACTTCCTTTTACTCTCTGCTCTAGTAGCTCTAGGCGACCAATTCTCATAGCTTTTAGCCGTACCATTATCCTACTTCTCCTCTGTTCCTCTGGTGATGTAGAGGTGAATCCAGGCCCTGCAGTACCTGGCTCCACTCCTATTCCCCAGGCGCTCTCTTTTGATGACTTCTGTAACCGTAATAGCCTTGGCTTCATGCATGTTAACATTAGAAGCCTCCTCCCTAAGTTTGTTTTGTTCACTGCTTTAGCACACTCTACCAACCCGGATGTTTTAGCCGTGTCTGAATCCTGGCTTAGAAAGACCACCAAAAATTCAGACATTTTTATCCCCAATTACAATATTTTCAGACAAGATAGAACGGCCAAAGGGGGCGGTGTTGCAATCTACTGCAAAGACTGCCTGCAGAGTTCTGTTATACTATCCAGGTCTGTTCCCAAACAATTTGAACTTCTACTTTAAAAATCCACCTCTCTAAAAACAAGTCTCTCACCGTTGCCGCCTGCTATAGACCACCCTCTGCCCCCAGCTGTGCTCTGGACACTATATGTGAACTGATTGCCCCCCATCTATCTTCAGAGCTCGTGCTGCTAGGCGACCTAAATTTGAACATGCTCAACACCCCAGCCACCCTACAATCTAAGCTTGATGCCCTCAATCTCACACAAATTATCAATGAACCTACCAGGTACCACCCCAATTCCGTAAACACGGGTACCCTCATAGATATCATCCTAACAAACTTGCCCTCCAAATACACCTCTGCTGTTTTCAACCAAGATCTCAGCGATCACTGCCTCATTGCCTGCATCCGTAATGGGTCAGCGGTCAAACGACCTCCACTCATCACTGTCAAACGCTCCCTGAAACACTTCAGCGAGCAGGCCTTCCTAATCGACCTGGCCGGGATATCCTGGAAGGATATTGATCTCATCCCGTCAGTAGAGGATGCCTGGTCATTTTTTAAAAATGCCTTCCTCACCATCTTGAATAAGCATGCACCATTCAAGAAATTTAGAACCAGGAACAGATATAGCCCTTGGTTCTCTCCTGACCTGACTGCCCTTAACCATCAGAAAAACATCCTATGGCGTTCTGCATTAGCATCGAACAGCTCCCGTGATATGCAACTTTTCAGGGAAGCCAGAAACCAATATACACAGGCAGTTAGAACAGCCAAGGCTAGCTTTTTCAAGCAGAAATTTGCTTCCTGCAACACAAATTCAAAAAAGTTCTGGGACACCGTAAAGTCCATGGAGAATAAGAACACCTCCTCCCAGCTTCCAACCGCTCTGAAGATAGGAAACACTGTCACCACCGACAAATCCACTATAATTGAGAATTTCAATAAGCATTTTTCTACGGCTGGCCATGCTTTCCACCTGGCTACCCCTACCCCGGACAACAGCACTGCCCTCCCCTCTGCTACTCGCCCAAGCCTTCCCCATTTCCCTTTCTCCCAAATTCAGTCAGCTGATGTTCTTAATGAGCTGCAAAATCTGGACCCTTACAAATCAGCCGGGCTAGATAATCTGGACCCTTTCTTTCTAAAACTATCTGCTGAAATTGTTGCCACCCCTATTACTAGCCTCTTCAACCTCTCTTTCGTGTCGTCTGAGATCCCCAAAGATTGGAAAGCAGCTGCGGTTATCCCCCTCTTCAAAGGGGGGGACACCCTTGACCCTAACTGCTACAGACCTATATCTATCCTACCCTGCCTTTCTAAGGTCTTCGAAAGCCAAGTCAACAAACAGATTACCGACCATTTCGAATCACACCACACCTTCTCCGCTATGCAATCTGGTTTCAGAGCTGGTCATGGGTGCACCTCAGCCACGCTCAAGGTCATAAACGATATCGTAACCGCCATCGATAGGAAACAATACTGTGCAGCCGTATTCATTGACCTGGCCAAGGCTTTTGACTCTGTCAATCACCACATCCTCATTGGCAGACTCGACAGCCTTGGTTTCTCTAATGATTGCCTCGCCTGGTTCACCAACTACTTCTCTGATAGAGTTCAGTGTGTCAAATCGGAGGGTCTGTTGTCCGGGCCTCTGGCAGTCTCTATGGGGGTGCCACAGGGTTCAATTCTTGGACCGACTCTCTTCTCTGTTTACATCAATGATGTCGCTCTTGCTGCTGGTGATTCTCTGATCCACCTCTACGCAGACGACACTATTCTGTATACTTCTGGCCCTTCTTTTGACACTGTGTTAACAACCCTCCAGGCGAGCTTCAATGCCATACAACTCTCCTTCCGTGGCCTCCAACTGCTCTTAAATACAAGTAAAACCAAATGCATGCTCTTCAACCGATCGCTGCCTGCTCCTGCCCGCCTGTCCAACATCACTACTTTGGACGGCTCTGACTTAGAATATGTGGACAACTACAAATACCTAGGTGTCTGGTTAGACTGTAAACTCTCCTTCCAGACCCACATCAAACATCTCCAATCCAAAGTCAAATCTAGAATTGGCTTCCTATTCCGCAACAAAGCATCCTTTACTCATGCTGCCAAACATACCCTTGTAAAACTGACCATCCTACCAATCCTCGACTTCGGTGATGTCATTTACAAAATAGCCTCCAAAACCCTACTCAATAAATTGGATGCAGTCTATCACAGTGCCATCCGTTTTGTCACCAAAGCCCCATATACTACCCACCACTGCGACCTGTACACTCTCGTTGGCTGGCCCTCGCTTCATACTCGTCGCCAAACCCACTGGTTCCAGGTCATCTACAAGACCCTGCTAGGTAAAGTCCCCCCTTATCTCAGCTCGCTGGTCACCATAGCAGCACCTACCTGTAGCACGCGCTCCAGCAGGTATATCTCTCTAGTCACCCCCAAAACCAATTCTTCCTTTGGACGCCTCTCCTTCCAGTTCTCTGCTGCCAATGACTGGAACGAACTACAAAAATCTCTGAAACTGGAAACACCTATCTCCCTCACTAGCTTTAAGCACCAGCTGTCAGAGCAGCTCATAGATTACTGCACCTGTACATAACCCATCTACAATTTAGCCCAAACAACTACCTCTTTACCTACTGTATTTATTTATTAATTTATTTTGCTCCTTTGCACCCCATTATTTCTGTCTCTACTTTGCACTTTCTTCCAATGCAAACCAACCATTCCAGTGTTTTTTTAGTTTTTATTTTACTTGCTCTGTTGTACTCACTTCGCCTCCATGGCCTTTTTATATTTTATTTATTTATACATATATCTGTTTGCCTTCACCTCCCTTATCTCACCTCACTTGCTCACATTGTATATAGACTTATTTTTTTTCACTGTATTATTGACTAAATGTTTGTTTTTACTCCATGTGTAACTATGTGTTGTTGTATGTGTCGAACTGCTTTGCTTTATCTTGGCCAGGTCGCAATTGTAAATGAGAACGTGTTCTCAATTTGCCTACCTGGTTAAATAAAGGTTAAATAAAAAAAAATAAAAAAAATAAAATAAGCCTATTCCAGTGTCAATAAGCCTATTCCAGTGTCAATAAGCCTATTCCAGTGTCAATAAGCCTATTCCAGAGGCAATAAGCCTATTCCAGTGTCAATAAGCCTATTCCAGTGTCAGTAAGCCTATTCCAGTGTCAATAAGCCTATTCCAGTGTCAATAAGCCTATTCCAGTGGCAGTAAGCCTATTCCAGTGGCAGTAAGCCTATTCCAGTGTCAATAAGCCTATTTCAGTAGCAATAAGCCTATTTCAGTGGCAGTAAGTCTATTCCAGACTCAGTAAGCCTATTCCAGTGTCAGTAAGCCTATTCCAGTGTCAATAAGCCTATTCCAGTGTCAGTAAGCCTATTCCAGTGTCAATAAGCCTATTTCAGTGGCAGTAAGTCTATTCCAGTCTCAGTAAGCCTATTTCAGTGGCAGTAAGTCTATTCCAGTCTCAGTAAGCCTATTCCAGTGTCAATAAGCCTATTCCAGTGTCAGTAAGCCTATTTCAGTGGCAGTAAGTCTATTCCAGTGTCAATAAGCCTATTCCAGTGTCAATAAGCCTATTCCAGTGTCAGTAAGCCTATTCCAGTGGCAGTAAGCCTATTCCAGTGGCAGTAAGCCTATTCCAGTGTCAATAAGCCTATTTCAGTAGCAATAAGCCTATTCCAGTGGCAGAAGGCCTATTCCAGTGGCAATAAGCCTATTTCAGTGGCAGTAAGTCTATTCCAGTCTCAGTAAGCCTATTCCAGTGGCAGAAGGCCTATTCCAGTGGCAATAAGCCTATTTCAGTGGCAGTAAGTCTATTCCAGTCTCAGTAAGCCTATTCCAGTGGCAGAAGGCCTATTCCAGTGGCAATAAGCCTATTCCAGTGGCAGTAAGTCTAACTCGTTTTGGATTAATTGCTGCATGTTCCAGTTATTTTCCACATTGCATCTGCCTTTAAAAGTGGAGAAGGTTGCCCAGGGTGATGTCAGGACATATAGAGTGAGTCGAGTAGTTTGAAATAGACTAGAAATAAATTAGTCTTCGCTTAGAACTGCCAAGCTCATGTATAAATACAGCTTGATGCTCACTTTAGTCTGACCGGAATGTGTGTACTCACAGAAATAGTTGAACCTCATCGTGTGGACCTTGAAATGGCATTGCTCTTCCGGGTGTATCCAAAGAGATCTTCACTCTGATATGGTTTGATTGAGATGAATGGAAGACATGCAAAGACCTTTCACTCCTTTTGTCAGGAAAAAAGACTTGTACATTTTTGCAAAGACAGCTGAACAGGCCAATATACTAAAGGAGTAATGAACAGAAAGACATCTGAACAAGTCAATATACTAAAGGAGTTATGGAACAGAAAGACATCTGGACAGGTCAATATACTAAAGGAGTAATGAACAGAAAGACATCTGGACAGGTCAATATACTAAAGGAGTAATGAACAGAAAGACATCTGGACAGGTCAATATACTAAAGGAGTTATGGAACAGAAAGACATCTGGACAGGTCAATATACTAAAGGAGTTATGGAACAGAAAGACATCTGGACAGGTCAATATACTAAAGGAGTTATTTAACAGAAAGACATCTGGACAGGTCAATATACTAAAGGAGTTATGAACAGAAAGACATCTGGACAGGTCAATATACTAAAGGAGTTATGGAACAGAAAGACATCTGGACAGGTCAATATACTAAAGGAGTAATGAACAGAAAGCTTCAAAGAGGACAAAGATATTCACTGTTTAACAGGTGGGATTAGAGAGAGGTGTAACCATTTAGCTGCTTTGTCTCCTTTTTACTCCTTTTTAATGTCATGTTTCAGGGATGTGTGCTGTCATTGTTATGTTGTTTATGTTTACAACCTTAGAGAATGAGATCCAATTGTGAATCAAGGAGATGCTGCTGTTTGTATACACTCACGGTGGGTTGACTGATCACTCCTCTCTCTCCCTTCTCTGGTTTGGCAACTCACAGAGGTACCATAGGCCTATGACTGTCAACCTCCAGGGAAAATCAACTCTTAGATACTATTTTTTTCTTGATGTATTGTGGAAAAGCTGGCCATACCTCAAAAGATAACTCTGAGCTCAGCAATAATTTCTCACCAAACATCTACCATCTCTGCCTCCTGTCTCCCTCTCTCTCTCTCTCTCTCTCTCTCTCTCTCTCTCTCTCTCTCTCTCTCTCTCTCTCTCTCTCTCTCTCTCTCTCTCTCTCTCTCTCTCTCTCTCTCTCTCTCTCTCCCTCTCTCTGTCTCCCTCCCTCTCTATCTCTTTCTTATTTGTTCTCCCTCTCTCTCTCTCGCTCTCTCTCTCTCTCTCTTTCTCTCTCTCTCTCACTCTCAATCCCCCCCCTCTCTCTCTCTCACTCTCCCCCTCTATCTCTCTCTCTCACTCTCCCCCTCTTTCTCTCTCTCTCACTCTCCCCCTCTATCTCTCTCTCTCTCTATGAGACCTGGCCTGTGTTGCATACTTACGTACTCTCTCCATTTCTCCATACTTTATTTTCTGTCCTTCTTTCTCTCTCTCACACAGCTAACTCCCTTCTTTCTCTCTCTTACACAACTAACTCCCTTCTTTCTCTCTCCTACACAGATAACTCCCTTCTTTCTCTCTCCTACACAGCTAACTCCCTTCTTTCTCTCCCCTACACAGCTAACTCCCTTCTTTCTCTCTTCCTCTTCACAAAGGCTCCAGTAAGAGGGGGAACAGTGCCAAAACATGAATCATTAAGAGATAGCTGCAGATGCACCTGCAGATATAACAGCCACAGCGAGTGATGGAGGGAGGGAGGTGGGAGAGAGGGAAGGGAAGGAGGGACTAGGCTGCTGCTCTTATCTGAAGACAAAGGAGCTGTCCTGTGCCCATTTGGAGCAGATCCTTCTAGCAGGCACTCAATGCAAGCCTGCTGCATCAAGGAGTAGATGAACACAAGCCTGCTGCATCAAGGAGTCGATGTACACAAGCCTGCTGCATCAAGGAGTAGATGAACACAAGCCTGCTGCATCAAGGAGTCGATGTACACAAGCCTGCTGCATCAAGGAGTTGATGAACACAAGCCTGCTGCATCAAGGAGTAGATGAACACAAGCCTGCTGCATCAAGGAGTTGATGAACACAAGCCTGCTGCATCAAGGAGTTGATGAACACAAGCCTGCTGCATCAAGTAGTAGATGAACACAAGCCTGCTGCATCAAGGAGTAGATGAACACAAGCCTGCTGCATCAAGGAGTAGATGTGTTATCTCGCGCCTGCTGCATCAAGGAGTAGATGTGTTATCTCGCGCCTGCTGCATCAATGAGTAGATGTGTTATCTCCCGCCTGCTGCATCAAGGAGTAGATGTGTTATCTCACGCCTGCTGCATCAAGGAGTAGATGTGTTATCTCACGCCTGCTGCATCAAGGAGTAGATGTGTTATTCACGCCTGCTGCATCAAAGAGTAGATGTGTTATCTCACCTCTGCTGCATCAAGGAGTAGATGTGTTATCTCACGCCTGCTGCATCAAGGAGTAGATGTGTTATCTCACGCCTGCTGCATCAAGGAGTAGATGTGTTATCTCCCGCCTGCTGCATCAAGGAGTAGATGTGTTATCTCACGCCTGCTGCATCAAGGAGTAGATGTGTTATCTCACGCCTGCTGCATCAAGGAGTAGATGTGTTATCTCACGCCTGCTGCGTCAAGGAGTAGATGTGTTATCTCACGCCTGCTGCATCAAGGAGTAGATGTGTTATCTCACGCCTGCTGCGTCAAGGAGTAGATGTGTTATCTCATGCCTGCTGCATCAAGGAGTAGATGTGTTATCTCACGCCTGCTGCATCAAGGAGTAGATGTGTTATCTCACGCCTGCTGCATCAAGGAGTAGATGTGTTATCTCACGCCTGCTGCATCAAAGAGTAGATGTGTTATCTCACCTCTGCTGCATCAAGGAGTAGATGTGTTATCTCGCGCCTGCTGCATCAAGGAGTAGATGTGTTATCTCACGCCTGCTGCGTCAAGGAGTAGATGTGTTATCTCACGCCTGCTGC
The DNA here is from genome assembly GCF_029448725.1 of Salvelinus fontinalis. Lineage (NCBI taxonomy): Eukaryota > Metazoa > Chordata > Actinopteri > Salmoniformes > Salmonidae > Salvelinus > Salvelinus fontinalis. The sequence goes on along the minus strand of NC_074668.1, from coordinate 26,481,199 downwards.
GTCAAGGAGTAGATGTGTTATCTCACGCCTTCTGCGTCAAGGAGTAGATGTGTTATCTCACGCCTTCTGCATCAAGGAGTAGATGTGTTATCTCACGCCTTCTGCATCAAGGAGTAGATGTGTTATCTCACGCCTTCTGCGTCAAGGAGTAGATGTGTTATCTCACGCCTTCTGCATCAAGGAGTAGATGTGTTATCTCACGCCTGCTGCATCAAGGAGTAGATGTGTTATCTCACGCCTGCTGCATCAAGGAGTAGATGTGTTATCTCACGCCTGCTGCATCAAGGAGTAGATGTGTTATCTCACACCTGCTGCATCAAGGAGTAGATGTGTTATCTCGTGCCTGCTGCATCAAGGAGTAGATTTGTTATCTCACGCCTGCTGCATCAAGGAGTAGATATGTTATCTCACGCCTGCTGCATCAAGGAGTTTACTGACTTGCCTAGTTAAATAAAAAATAAAATAAATGATACCACACAGTAACAACTTGACACCACTATATATCAGAATCTACCTTGATAGGAAGCAGTGCTACCCATCACTTTCCTACTTTTTTGCTCAGAAGCTAATTCTGGTGACATACAGTACACTAAGTGTACAAAACATTAAGGACACCATCCTGATATTGAGTTGCCAACCTCCCTTCTGCCCTCAAGACAGCCTCAATTCGTCAGGGCATGGACTCTACAAGGTGTCGAAAGCATTCCACAGGGATGCTGGCCCATGTTTTCCACAGTTGAGTCAAATTGTCTGGATGTCCTTTGGGTGGTGGGCAATTCTTGATACACACGGGAAACTGTTGAGCGTGAAAACCCCAGCAGCATCGCAGTTGTTGACACAAACCAGTGTGCCTGGCACCTACTACCATACCCTGTTCAAAGGCTCCTTAATCTTTTGTCTTTCCCATTCATCCTCTGAATGGCACACATACACAATCCATGTCTCAATTGTCTCAAGGCTTAAAATCCTTATTTAACCTGTCTCCTCCCCGTCATGTCATGGAAAGTGCAGGTGTCCTTAGTGTTTTGTCCACTCACTTTATACCCATTGTCAAAAAGATGGTACCACTCAACTGTCCTGTTTCCGTGTCTCTATTATAAAGAGTATATTGCACACTACGCCAATATTCCCATGACCGCTCCCACACATAGTTCCTAGACAAGATACCAATGGAGAGAGAATATGGTACTTGCCTCTCAGTGTGCCCGCGGCGCTAGCGATTATGGTTTTAATTGCAGCGTGAGGATGGCTTGTGTTATAGCGAAATCTCTACGTACCAGACCCGTCACCTCAACAAATTAACCGTGTTGAGAGCAACCACCACTCTGTTTGATCGTAAATGTCGACTCCTCCAACAACTCCAACGAAGCTGTTTTTCCTCACAGCTCGGCTGTGGATAGGAGCCACTCCAACATCCACCCCCTCTAAAGTGCCACGTTAGATCCCCGTAAATGATGTTAACCCTAATGCTCCATCATGGTTATAAGAGCCTTTCACACAGCTCTGCTCCATCATGGTTATAAGAGCCTTTCACACAGCTCTGCTCCATCATGGTTATAAGAGCCTTTCACACAGCTCTGCTCCATCATGGTTATAAGAGCCTTTCACACAGCTCTGCTCCATCATGGTTATAAGAGCCTTTCACACAGCTCTGCTCCACCATGGTTATAAGAGCCTTTCACACAGCTCTGCTCCATCATGGTTATAAGAGCCTTTCACACAGCTCTGCTCCATCATGGCTATAAGAGCCTTTCATACAGCTCTGCTCCATCATGGTTATAAGAGCCTTTCACACAGCTCTGCTCCATCATGGTTATAAGAGCCTTTCACACAGCTCTGCTCCATCATGGTTATAAGAGCCTTTCACACAGCTCTGCTCCATCATGGTTATAAGAGCCTTTCACACAGCTCTCCCCATTAACCACCTCCCCCTTAACCACATCATGACCATTAGTGTGATCACCACCCCCGCAGCTGGATGGTGTTTAGTGGGGCCGTCCATCATGACCAACATCCTCCCCACAGCTTGAGTGTGTGTAAGGGGATGACTCCAATTAAGAGTGAAGGAAGGACGCCTGGCCCAAAACCAACCCAACCCACAGGGTGATTACACAGCAGGTTGGGTCACTTTCTACATGTACAAGCAGTCAGAGTGGTTTTAATAAACTCCGCTAGAGTCACTCCACAGATACAGGAGCTACTACTAACAGCTACTAGCTACTAGCTAGCTACTACTAACAGAGTAACTACTGTTTATAAAAGTGAAAAGGCTCAGACAGACTAGAGGATGGTAGCTAGTTGGAGCTAGTTTATCATCACACTGTAACCTTCCTGAGACATCTAGTGCGGATGTTCCCTTTGCACATTGGTGGAAAAACTACCCAATCGTCATACTTGAGTGAAGGTAAAGATATCTTAACAGAATTATGACTCAACTAAAAGTGAAAGTCACCCAGTAAAATACTACTAAGTTTTTAAATATTTGAGTATAAAAAAAGTCAATGTAATTGCTCAAATATACTTAAGTATCAACAGTACAAGTAAAAGTATGAACAATTTCAAATTCCTTCTATTAAGCGAACCAGACGGCACAATTTTCTTGTTTTTTAAATTGACGGATAGCCAGGGGCACACTCCAACACTCAGACATAATTTACAAGCGAAGCTTTTGTGTTTAGTGAGTTTGCCAGATCAGAGGCAGTCGGGATGACCAGGGATGTTATCTTGATAGGTGTGTTTTAATGTCCTGCTAAACATTCAAAATGTAACAAATACTTTTGGATGTCAGGGAAAATCTATGAAGTAAAAAGTTCATGATTTTCTTTAGGAATGTCGTGAACTAAAAGTCAAAGTAAACAAAAATAAATAGTAAAGTACAAATACCCCCAAAAACTACTCAAGTAGTACTTTATTAAAGCATTTTTACTAAGTATATAGAAAATATATTGAAATAAGATTCTTTAAACATTGAAATGGCCAATAGAACATTTTCAGTCAGGAAACTTCCAACGCCTTTCATTTCATAATACCGTGCCTTTCATATACCAATCCTTTATATAGCAATCCTTTATATACCAATCCTTTATATAGCAATCCTTTCATAACACCATGCCTTTCATAAACCAATCCTTTATATAGCAATCCTTTATATATCAATCCTTTCATAACACCATGCCTTTCATATACCAATCCTTTATATACCAATCCTTTCATAACACCATGTACATGCATCTCCCATCTATTTCATCACATGAACAGGTCTTAAAGAGGAACTATTTTGAGGTAACTTTGCATGGAGTTAGGGGTATCAAAACTGACAGCGTTCTGCTGGAGTCTGGGGCGATGGGAAAGCCCTGTAATACCACTGGCTGTGTTGCCAGCTTCACGTCTAGTGTTGCATCACCCAAAGGCTAGAGCTCCCCTCGTCAGACTAAATTCATGGAGACCTTATGTCCTGACTAAGAATGAGGGAGTGCACATCCCTCAACCAATCTCCTTCCTCTCCTTCCTCTCCATCCTCTCCTTCCTCTCTTTCCTCTCTATCCTCTCCTTCCTCTCCTTCCTCTCCTTCTTCTCCTTCCTCTCTATCCTCTCCTTCTTCTCCTTCATCTCTTTCCTCTCTTTCCTCTCTATCCTCTCTCTCCTCTCCTCTCCTCTCCTCTCCTCTCCTCTCCTCTCCTCTCCTCTCCTCTCCTCTCCTCTCCTCTCCATCTGGCTCCTCACAAATACTAACGGGTGTTGTGTGTGGGGGGGTGGAGGTTTGTGTGTGTGAGCGAGCGTGCATGTGAGCATGCCTGCTGCTGCATCTGAGCCTACCTGTCAATGCTAGCCTGATCCTGCTCCTGAGCCTACTTGTCAATGATAGCCTGATCCTGCTCCTGAGCCTACTTGTTAATGCTAGCCTGATCCTGCTCCTGAGCCTACTTGTTAATGCTAGCCTGATCCTGCTCCTGAGCCTACTTGTCAATGCTAGCCTGATCCTGCTTCTGTGCCTACTTGTTAATGCTAGCCTGATCCTGCTCCTATAACTACCTGTCAATACTAGCCCGATGCTGCTCCTGTGCCTACTTGTTAATGCTAGCCTGATCCTGCTCCTATAACTACCTGTCAATGCTAGCCTGATCCTGCTCCTGTGCCTACTTGTTAATGCTAGCCCGATGCTGCTCCTGTGCCTACTTGTCAATGCTAGCCTGATCCTGCTCCTATAACTACCTGTCAATGCTAGCCTGATCCTGCTCCTGTGCCTACTTGTTAATGCTAGCCTGATCCTGCTCCTGTGCCTACTTGTCAATGCTAGTCTGATGCTGCTCCTGTGCCTACTTGTAAATGCTAGTCTGATCCTGATCCTGTGCCTACTTGTCAATACTAGCCTGATGCTGCTCCTGTGCCTACTTGTAAATGCTAGTCTGATCCTGCTCCTGGGACTGATTGTCAATGCTAGCCTGCTCCTGCTCCTGTGCCTACTTGTTAATGCTAGCCTGATCCTGCTCCTGAGCCTACTTGTCAATACTAGCCTGATCCTGCTCCTGTGCCTACTTGTAAATGCTAGTCTGATCCTGCTCCTGGGACTGATTGTCAATGCTAGCATGATCCTGCTCCTGTGCCTACTTGTTAATGCTAGTCTGCTCCTGTGCCTACTTGTCAATACTAGCCTGATCCTGCTCCTATAACTACCTGTCAATGCTAGCCTGATCCTGCTCCTGTGCCTACTTGTTAATGCTAGCCTGATCCTGCTCCTGTGCCTACTTGTTAATGCTAGTCTGATGCTGCTCCTGTGCCTACTTGTTAATGCTAGTCTGCTCCTGTGGCTACTTGTCAATACTAGCCTGATCCTGCTCCTATAACTAACTGTCAATGCTAGCCTGATCCTGCTCCTGTGCCTACTTGTTAATGCTAGCCTGCTCCTGCTCCTGTGCCTACTTGTTAATGCTAGTCTGATGCTGCTCCTGTGCCTACTTGTCAATGCTAGCCTGATCCTGCTCCTGTGCCTACTTGTTAATGCTAGTCTGATGCTGCTCCTGTGCCTACTTGTCAATACTAGCCTGATGCTGCTCCTGTGCCTACTTGTCAATGCTAGTCTGATGCTGCTCCTGTGCCTACTTGTCAATGCTAGTCTGATGCTGCTCCTGTGCCTACTTGTAAATGCTAGTCTGATCCTGAACCTTTGCCTACTTGTTAATGCTAGTCTGATGCTGCTCCTGTGCCCACTTGTCAATGCTAGCATGATCCTGCTCCTGTGCCTACTTGTCAATACTAGTCTGATCCTGCTCCTGTGCCTACTTGTTAATGCTAGTCTGATCCTGATCCTGTGCCTACTTGTCAATACTAGTCTGATCCTGATCCTATAACTACCTGTCAATACTAGCCTGCTCCTGCTCCTGTGTCTACATGTCAATGCTAGTCTGATCCTGCTCCTGTGCCTACTTGTTAATGCTAGCCTGATCCTGCTCCTGTGTCTACTTGTCAATGCTAGCCTGCTCCTGCTCCTGTGCCTACTTGTTAATGCTAGTCTTCTCCTGATCCTGTCCCTACTTGTTAATGCTAGTCTTCTCCTGCTCCTGTGCCTACTTGTCAATACTAGCCTGATCCTGCTCCTGTGCCTACTTGTCAATACTAGCCTGATCCTGCTCCTGTGCCTACTTGTCAATACTAGCCTGATCCTGCTTCTGTGCCTACTTGTCAATACTAGCCTGATCCTGCTTCTGTGCCTACTTGTTAATACTAGCCTGATCCTGCTCCTGTGCCTACTTGTTAATGCTAGTCTTCTCCTGATCCTGTCCCTACTTGTTAATGCTAGTCTTCTCCTGCTCCTGTGCCTACTTGTCAATACTAGCCTGATCCTGCGTCTGTGCCTACTTGTTAATGCTAGCCTGATCCTGATCCTGTCCCTACTTGTTAATGCTAGTCTTCTCCTGCTCCTGTGCCTACTTGTCAATACTAGCCTGATCCTGCTCATGTGCCTACTTGTCAATACTAGCCTGATCCTGATCCTGTGCCTACTTGTTAATGCTAGCCTGATCCTGATCCTGTGCCTACTTGTCAATACTAGCCTGATCCTGCTCCTGTGCCTACTTGTCAATACTAGCCTGATCCTGATCCTGTGCCTACTTGTTAATGCTAGCCCGATGCTGCTCCTGTGCCTACTTGTCAATACTAGCCTGATCCTGCTTCTGTGCCTACTTGTCAATACTAGCCTCATCCTGCTCCTGTGCCTACTTGTCAATACTAGCCTGATCCTGCTCCTGTGCCTACTTGTCAATACTAGCCTGATGCTGCTCCTGTCCCTACTTGTTAATGCTAGTCTGATGCTGCTCCTGTGCCTACTTGTCAATGCTAGCCTGATCCTGATCCTGTGCCTACTTGTTAATACTAGCCTGATCCTGCTCCTGTGCCTACTTGTCAATGCTAGCCTGATCCTGTGTCTACATGTAAATGCTAGCCTGATCCTGTGTCTACATGTAAATACTAGCCTGATCCTGTGTCTACATGTAAATGCTAGCCTGATCCTGTGTCTACATGTAAATGCTAGCCTGATCCTGTGTCTACATGTAAATACTAGCCTGATCCTGTGTCTACATGTAAATGCTAGCCTGATCCTGTGTCTACATGTAAATACTAGCCTGATCCTGTGTCTACATGTAAATGCTAGCCTGATCCTGTGTCTACATGTAAATACTAGCCTGATCCTGTGTCTACATGTAAATGCTAGCCTGATCCTGTGTCTACATGTAAATACTAGCCTGATCCTGTGTCTACATGTAAATACTAGCCTGATCCTGTGTCTACATGTAAATGCTAGCCTGATCCTGTGTCTACATGTAAATACTAGCCTGATCAATCAATCAATCAATCAATTTTATTTTTTATAGCCCTTCGTACATCAGCTAATATCTCGAAGTGCTGTACAGAAACCCAGCCTAAAACCCCAAACAGCTAGTAATGCAGGTGTAGAAGCACGATCCTGCTCATGTGTCTACCTGTCCATGTTTGCCATTAATATTTCCCCAACACATGAACACAAGTATGTCAGTGTGAGGGAGGGAGCATACATGTTTGTTTATTTTACCACAGCTGTGAGGCTGTGTCAGAACATGTCCCAGGACATGGCACGGAGGTCCTTCTAAAAGGTCTCTCCCATCGCTCAGTTACACCTGATAGGAGGACTCCTGGGCTGCGTCCCAACATGGCAACCTATGCCATATATAGTGCACTATTTTTTTTTACCAGAGCCCTATGGGCATTGCCAAGAAGAGTGCACTAAATAGGGTATAGGGTTCCATTGGGGAAGCACACTCTTCTCTCCAGTGTTCCGCAGCGCCATCGATCTCCGATCCCAGGAAATGGTCCTTAGACTTTTACATAATGGCAGTAAACCAGCAACACACCACTACTTCATATTGATCCCATCTCAACTCATCCTGCTCTCTGGACCTGCTTTGTTTGGTCGTTCAGACGTTGGGGTTGTGTTGACAGAGCCAGCCAATAACAAGCCTGAACACGGGGAGTATTCATGCGAGACCGACTGGAAAGAGAGGGATTGTTGGAAAGATGTGAGAACAGCCCACCCAGTGTGATTATATGTGATTTACTCACCGCCGGTCAGGTGTTGCCGTCACCTATCGATCGTCTCAATAAAGATTAGGACAGAGAAACGCCCCCAGTGAATAACAAAGAGAGTAGAAGAAAAGATAAAGATGAACAACAAAAAAATCAAGACGAGAGAAAACAGAGAAAAAAAATACTAAATGTAATTGAAAGACACACCATTTATGCTAAATCCCATCGGAACCAGATTGCTCTCTGGTTCACAGATAGTAGCGTAGCGTGACAGAATTAGTCAAAATATCACAGATTAAATGTCAATTTGGGGAATTAGATGAACTAGGCATGCAGTGAGTGGATTATAGATGACTATCATCCGGTCTCCCGTCCTTGCCTCTCTCTGGGTGGTAAAATCTCAGAACCTAAAAACAAATACCTAAAAAAAAGGAGAAATCCCGTTAAAGGAATCCTGAATCCACCGGTCCTGACATAGATATGCAGTATATTTATTTCCATAATTACAACAGGTCTGACAGTACGATAACGGTCAGCAGCACTGTGCTGAAATAACTGTCAACAAATCCACTATTCCCTATCTTGGTGGACAGATGTGTATGTATTTCCGACTGTGTAGATAGACACTGCAATGCGGATTTGAGTCAAACCATAGTATTCTGCCTTTAAACACCTATAGCCCACAGCCGTCATTGTAAGCAACGACACATGGATGTTCCTGTCCTGTTCTCACACATGCAGCTGGTTGAAGTCAGACTCCATAGTGTTGTTCCTCAGGGGACCATTATAAACACCAGTCACTGAGACATTGTCTCCTGTCTGGATGCAATATGGAGTCATATGACTAAGAAGAGGTGACAGGGAAGGACCGAAGCAGCCTTAGTGTGTATGTGTGTGTGTGTGTGTGTGTGTCTGTTTGTCTGTGTGTGCTTGTAAGTGTGTGTGTGTGTGTGTGTGTGTGTGTGTGTGTGTGTGTGTGTGTGTGTGTGTGTGTGTGTATGGTCTATAATTACATCACTACTCTTGCTCCACAGGCCCTATAAAGCTAGTGTGTCGAGGAGATGCTCACTGACTGGCTAGCACATGTAGGCAAGCTACACTGTATATACAAAAGTATGTGGACACCCCTTCAAATGAGTGGATTCGGCTATTTCAGCTACACCTTTGCTGACAGGTGTATAAAATCGAGTGCACAGCCATGCAGTCTCCATAGACAAACATTGGCGGTAGAATAGCCTCACTGAAGAGCTCAGTGACTTTCAACGTGGCACCATCATAGGATGCCACCTTTCCAACAAAGTCAGTTCGTCAAATCTCTGCCCTGCTAGAGCTGCCCCGGGCAACTGTAAGTGCTGTTATTGTGAAGTGTAAACTAGGAGCAACAACGATACCACTGAGTGCTGAAGAGTGTGGCGCGTAAAAAACATCTGTCCTCTGTTACAACACTCACTCCCGAGTTCCAAACTGCCTCTGGAAGCAACGTCAGTGCAAGAGCTGTTCGTCGGGAGCTTCATAAAATGGGTTTCCATGGCCGAGCCGCACACAAGCCTAAGATCACCATGTGCAATGCCAAGCGTCAGCTGGAGAGTGTAAAGCTCGCCGCCATTGGACTCTGGAGCAGTGGAAATGCATTCTCTGGAGTGATGAATCACGCTTCTGGCAGTCCGACGGACGAATATGGGTTTGGCGGATGCCAGGAGAACGCTGCCTGCCCGACGGTGCATTGTGCCAAGTGTAAAGTTTGATGGAGCAGAAATAATGGTCTGAGGATGTTTTTTATGGTTCGGGCCCCTTATTTACAGTGAAGGGACATCGGAACACAAAGCGAGGTCCATACAAAAATGGTAGAAGAGTGGAGGCTGTTATAGCAGCAAAGGGAGGACCAGCTCCATATTAATGCCCATGATTTTGGAATTAGATGTTTGATGAGCAGGTGTCCACATACTTTTGATCATGTAGTGTATTTGGCATCATCTCTCCCTCTCCAACTCCCTCCCTCTATCTTCAGGGTGCTCTTCTATAGAATGTCCACAAATGATTAAACAGCGTACCAACCTGATTAAAAATGAATTGCGAAAAAAGTAGAGGAAAAAATGTTGCGATCTTGAAAATGTTTCATCATCTGTTTTCATCCACTATAGGGTTCCTTATCAGACAACCTTACATTTTCCCTCAAATAGTGAGTTGTCATGAAGCTTTGTTGCAGTGTCTGTGACATTCAATTACCTGCATGTACCCGCCAATCATGAGAGGGCCTGGGGCATGGGAGGTCACCTCTGTCCTTTGATTGGCTGCTTTAACCTGGTCAGAGGCGGGGGCAGCAGGGGCAGCGAGGGCAGCGGTTAGCCAGGGCTCAAATGAGACGCTGAGCAGAGCTGACAGGAACCGCAGTCTCTGAGCCACAGGGACAGCCACGGGGGGAACATTAGGTCTGAAACAGTGTTCTCTCAACTCTCTGCTCTGTCTGTCACAGACAGAGATACTTTTCTGTCTGTCTGTCTGTGTGTGTGTGTGTGTGTGTGTGTGTGTGTGTGTGTGTGTGTGTGTGTGTGTGTGTGTGTGTGTGTGTGTGTGTGTGTGTGTGTGTGTGTGTGTGTGTGTGTGTGTGTGTGTGTGTGTGTGTGTGTGTGTCTGTTAGTGATAAAGAGAGAATAAGGTTGGGGGGGGGATCAGAGAGTACACTCACTGTATTACCATAAAAGTAATAGATAGATATTGCACACTACTCATTCAACGTGTAACCAGCTTTCATGTTCTGCTAAGATGTTTCCACTGCTCTCTCCCCACTGTCTAACGTTGCTGAGCGCTGAGGTGTCTTGACAGCCCATCCGCCGCGAGACTTTCCCGAGGTGACAGCCTCATTTCCACAATGACCACAACAGCAGTGGATGGGCCTCCTCTCATCCGCAGAACTCCTAGTGACGGTCGTAGTGCCTTTTAGTCTTCTCATAGGGGCTTTAAGCTTTTTCCCACCAGCAGTTAAAGGGAAACTCCACCTAAAAAATTTGTTGGGGTCCTTTAGGCCATTGTTTACAGTCCTAAAATGTTTTGCATGTCAGTCATCAGGTTTCAAGATATTTTCAAAATACAGGAATACAGCCGGTATTACGTTTTCCTTGACCTTAAGTTTTTCCTCAAATTGCTTTTATCTTATTTTCTCCCAGCAGAAAAATGAGTTGTCATGAAGGTCCGTCGTGGTGTCTCTGACAATTGCCTGCATGTACCCACCAATCCCGAGAGAGATACACTTTTTAAAATATAGAAATACAGCCGGTATGATTGTCCTTGAATTATCCTTTAAATGGTACAGTACATTAGTGACGCTGTGACATTTCTGGGTAGACACGTCGTCTGTGGTTCACTCAGGGAGAAGTCTAATGGGATCACAGTAGAGTCAGACCTCAGGGAGACAGCCAGCGGAGACACAGTTTCTGCTGGCTCTGTCTGCATCTTCTTCTATTCCCAGGATGACAACATCTGAACTGACTTACTAACCAGCTCCTGCACTGCTTTACCTCAACTGATTTACCAACCAACTCCTGCACTGCTTTAAACCTCAACTGATTAACTAACCAACTCCTGCACTGCTTTAAACCTCAACTGATTAACTAACCAACTCCTGCACTGCTTTAAACCTCAACTGATTAACTAACCAACTCCTGCACTGCTTTAAACCTCAACTGATTAACTAACCAACTCCTGCACTGCTTTACTTCAACTGACTTACTAACCAACTCCTGCACTGCTTTACCTCAACTGATTAACTAACCAACTCCTGCACTGCTTTAAACCTTAACTGATTAACTAACCAACTCCTGCACTTCTTTAAACCTCAACTGATTAACTAACCAACCCCTTCACTGCTTTAAACCTCAACTGATTAACTAACCAACTCCTGCACTGCTTTAAACCTCAACTGATTAACTAACCAACTCCTGCACTGCTTTACCTCAACTGATTAACTAACCAACTCCTGCACTGCTTTAAACCTCAACTGATTAACTAACCAACTCCTGCACTGCTTTAAACCTCAACTGATTAATTAACTAACCAACTCCTGCACTGCTTTAAACCTCAACTGATTAACTAACCAACTCCTACACTGCTTTAAACCTCAACTGATTAACTAACCAACGCCTGCACTGCTTTACCTCAACTGACTTACTAACCAACTCCTGCACTGCTTTAAACCTCAACTGATTAACTAACCAACTCCTGCACTGTTTACCTCAACTGACTTACTAACCAACTCCTGCACTGCTTTACCTCAACTGACTTATTAACCAACTCTTACACTGCTGTACCTCAACTGAATTACTAACCAACTCTTACACTGCTTTAAACCTCAACTGACTTACTAACCAACTCCTGCACTGCTTTAAACCTCAACTGATTAACTAACCAACTCCTGCACTGCTTTACCTCAACTGATTAACTAACAAACTCCTGCACTGCTTTAAACCTCAACTGACTTACTAACCAACTCCTGCACTGCTTTACCTCAACTGATTAACTAATCAACTCCTGCACTGCTTTAAACCTCAACTGATTAACTCACCAACTCCTGCACTGCTTTACCTCAACTGATTAACTAACCAACTCCCGCACTGCTATATCTCAACGGATTAACTAACCAACTCCTGCACTGCTTCAAACATTTAAACTCCAGTGCGGGTAGGTAGAACACTAGGCCTGATGAACAGCTCTGTCCTGTGTGGGTAGGTAGAACACTAGGCCTGATGAACAACACTGTCTGGTGTGGGTAGGTAGAACACTAGGCCTGATGAACAACTCTGTCCGGTGTGGGTAGGTAGAACACTATGCCTGATGAACAACACTGTTCGGTGTGGGTAGGTAGAACACTAGGCCTGATGAACAACACTGTCCGGTGTGGGTAGGTAGAACACTAGGCCTGATGAACAACACTGTCCGGTGTGGGTAGGTAGAACACTAGGCCTGATGAACAACACTGTCCGGTGTGGGTAGGTAGAACACTAGGCCTGATGAACAACACTGTCCGGAGTGGGTAGGGAGAACACTAGGCCTGATGAACAACACTGTCCGGTGTGGGTAGGTAGAACACTATGCCTGATGAACAACAGTGTCCGGTGTGGGTAGGTAGAACATTAGGCCTGATGAACAACACTGTCCGGTGTGGGTAGGTAGAACACTAGGCCTGATGAACAACACTGTCCGGTGTGGGTAGGTAGAACACTAGGCCTGATGAACAACACTGTCCGGTGTGGGTAGGTAGAACACTAGGCCTGATGAACAGCTCTGTCCGGTGTGGGTAGGTAGAACACTAGGCCTGATGAACAACACTGTCCGGTGTGGGTAGGTAGAACACTAGGCCTGATGAACAACACTGTCCGGTGTGGGTAGGGAGAACACTAGGCCTGATGAACAACACTGTCCGGTGTGGGTAGGTAGAACACTAGGCCTGAAGAACAGCACTGTTCGGTGTGGGTAGGTAGAACACTAGGCCTGATGAACAACACTGTCCGGTGTGGGTAGGTAGAACACTAGGCCTGATGAACAGCACTGTCCGGTGTGGGTAGGTAGAACACTAGGCCTGATGAACAGCTCTGTTCGGTGTGGGTAGGTAGAACACTAGGCCTGATGAACAACACTGTCCGGAGTGGGTAGGGAGAACACTAGGCCTGATGAACAACACTGTCCGGTGTGGGTAGGTAGAACACTAGGCCTGATGAACAACACTGTCCGGTGTGGGTAGGTAGAACACTAGGCCTGATGAACAGCACTGTCCGGTGTGGGTAGGTAGAACACTAGGCCTGATGAACAACACTGTCCGGTGTGGGTAGGTAGAACACTAGGCCTGATGAACAGCACTGTCCGGTGTGGGTAGGTAGAACACTAGGCCTGATGAACAACACTGTCTGGTGTGGGTAGATAGAACACTAGGCCTGATGAACAACACTGTCCGGTGTGGGTAGGTAGAACACTAGGCCTGATGAACAACACTGTCCGGTGTGGGTAGGTAGAACACTAGGCCTGATGAACAACACTGTCCGGTGTGGGTAGGTAGAACACTAGGCCTGATGAACAACACTGTCTGGTGTGGGTAGGTAGAACACTAGGCCTGATGAACAACACTGTCTGGTGTGGGTAGGTAGAACACTAGGCCTGATGAACAGCACTGTCCGGTGTGGGTAGGTAGAACACTAGGCCTGATGAACAACACTGTCCAGTGTGGGTAGGTAGAACACTTGGCCTGATGAACAACACTGTCCGGTGTGGGTAGATAGAACACTAGGCCTGATGAACAGCTTTTACCATGCCCATAGAAAGTCTGTACCCACATTGAATAATTTCACATTTTATTGTGTTTACAAAGTGGAATTAAAATGTATTTAATTTTTATTTTTTTTGTCAACGATGTACACAAAATACTCTAATGTCAAACTGGAAAAAATAGTATATATATTTTTTTTAAGATGAATGAATAATAAAACACTTATATACCTTGATTAGATTAGTATTCACTTTTTACAGTTTTACTTCAGTGCCTTGTTGAATACATATGCATGTTTTGGAATATTTGAATTCTGTATATTTGTATACGTCTTTTCACTCTGACATTTAGGTCATTATTGTGGAGTCACTACCATGTTGTTGATCCAACCTCACTTCTCTCCCATCACAGCCATTGAACTCTGTAGCTGTTTTAAAATGACCAATGGCCTCATGGTGACATCCTTAAGCAGTTTCCTTCCTGTCCTGCAGCTCAGTTCAGAAGGCCGACTGCATCTTTAATGTGTCTGGGTGGTTTAATATATCATCCACAGGACCGTTATTAACTTGACCATGCTTAAAGATATATTCAATGTCTGATTTGTTATTGTTACACATCTACCAATCACTGCCCTTCTTTTTGAGGCATTCAAATAGCTCCTTGCTCTTTGTAGTTGAATACGTGCTTGAAATTCAATACTTGATTGAGGAACCTTACAGATGTATGTATGGGGGACAGAGGAAGGGGTAGTCATCCAAAAATCATGTCAACCCCTATTATTTCACACAGACTGATTCAGTATATGTGATTTGTTAATAAGCCAGATGTTTCCTTCTGAATGAATTTGCTTAAAACAAAGGGGATGAATACTTATGCAACGACTAGATCACTTTGACATTGTGGAATATTTTAGGTAGATCCCAAAAAATGACAATTGAATCTGTTTCAATCCCACTTTGTAAGTCAACTAAAATGTGAAACAAAAGCTCATGGGAGTGTGGACTTTCTATAGGCCCTGTGTATTAGAAATGAACTAATCATAGCTGAGTTCCCATGGCCCTTTTCATGGAGCTAATTCAATCAATCACAGTTGAACCTGTTAAAGGTGATATGACATCATCCCACAACAATGGCTTGACTTCCTGCTTTACATTTTTTTAAATCTTTGAATTACTATTGGCTCTTCCCAGTGTGGGTATGTCAAAGGACAAATCAGGAAGAGTTCTATAGTTTCTAATGTCTGTAACTAGGAAGTTGTCCCCTGCTCTGTATGATGATGTGTCTTTCTGAGTGTACCTGTAAAGTCTTGTGCTTGATCTTTTCTTGTATATGTACATGCTGTGTTCTATGCTCCAGCAAAGAATCCCTTTAATTTCCAGGTGTCCTGGATCTTACCACTAGTGTGATATGCAGTGCTCCATCTGTCAGACTAAATGAATGTACGAGATGCGGGAGAGGACAAAGTAATCATTCTGAGCTTCATATTACTTACAGTAATCCAGGTAGGTGGCATTCAGACACTGTTCCCGGGTCCTTGTTAAATTCATTAGCGTACCATTTTAGCTTATCTTGTGTAATTGCATTAGCATCCAAGTTGAAGCGCTTGAACGCGGCAGTGACGATAATTAAAAACGTTCCCAAACTCACTCCACATCCATCTACCAAACAAGAGTTGTGTGAGTGGAATCACGGCCCTTAGTTAACAACAACCCTCTGGTTACATAAGGGTTCAGTGTAGGTAGCCTGGAATCGAACCAGGGTCTGTAGTGGAATCACGGCCCTTAGATAACAACAACCCTTTGGTTACATAAGGGTTCAGTGTAGGTAGGTGTCTAATTGTATATTGAAGTCTTCATGCTGAAAAAGCACTGGAACTCACAAAGGAAACGCTGACGCATGGCCCGGGGGAGTTTAATGGAACAACAATTAGGAGGAGACGTCGGTGGCTCAGTCAGTGGATAATGCGCTCCTCCTGAGGCGCTCAGACAGCGTCGACAACAGTGCTTGCCAATCAAGGAAACCATCAAGTGTCATTATGTCATTATGTTTGGTTAACATTTAACATGTTTCTAGAACCTTCTATGTCTTGTACTATACCAGAGTTGGTAATGAGGGTCGTGGATGGTGTCAGTTTCGGAGCCCTTTTTGTTGCAAATAACCGTGATAATTGCGGATGCACCTCTTTTCTTCACCTGAATGCTACCTTTGAACTATCCATCGCTGTATTCCGGTAATTATAGTTCACAACATCATTACCTCTTCCTGTCCCTCTTTCCCCGCAGCAGTTACAGTACGTCATGTACAGCTCTTCTTTCTCCCTCCCTTTTCTTTAATACATTCTCACTCTCCCCCTTTCACTTCTTCTCTCAACCAGCTCTCTCTTTATCTGGCCCGGCCTTGTTCAAATGTAGTTATTTTATTTAACCTTTATTTAACTAGGCAAGGCAGTTAAGGACAAATTCTTATTTACAATGATGGCCTACCCCGGCCAAACTCTAACCCAGATGACGCTGGGCCAATTGTGCGCCGCCCTATGGGACACCCAATCACACTGTTTGTGATACAGCCTGGAATCGAACCAGGGTTTGTAGTGACACCTCTAGCACTGAGATGCAGTGCCTTAGACCGCTGCGCCACTCAGGAGCCCAAATGAATTCCTTTACTGCGTCCTTCCTTCCTACTAGCTCCTTGAGGTGTTTCTCTTATCCAATCATTTACAGAGAAGTGGAGCAGTGAACATCTCAAGGAAAATGAGGAAGTAAGAATGCCTTTTTAGGGTATTTGAACTGGGTCTCTCCTTGGTTCCATCCTGTGGGGATAATAGTCTGGGACCTAAAGATATAGGAAATACCCATTTATAGTGTATTCAAACTTTATAAAGGCTTCTTTTGTCATTTCCAGTTAAAAATGTCAGACTTGATTTGCCCTAACAAAAAATGGAACACCCATACAAAAAAACATCCATTAGTTATAATCCACATTATTGTTCACATTTCCTGTTACTGCAGGATTATTTTCCTGCTCTAGCAAACTGACTCAAATTAAGATCCTACATCTGTATGTCATTTCTTTGTGTCTCGCAAGCCTTGGGACTCAGTCATCCTCCCTCTACCTGTCAAAAATGAGAGGAAGACATATTACACCATTTCATAAGAGGAGCGTGAAAGAGAGGGGGGTGGAAAGAGAGGGGGTAGAGGGGGAAAAGAGAGGGGGTAGAGGCGGAAAAGAGAGGAGTGTGGAAAGAGAGGGGGTAGAGGGGGAAAAGAGAGGGGAGTGGAAAAAGAGGGGGTAGAGGGGGAAAAGAGAGGGGGTAGAGGGGGAAAAGAGAGGGGAGTGGAAAGAGA
Source organism: Salvelinus fontinalis (assembly GCF_029448725.1). NCBI lineage: Eukaryota > Metazoa > Chordata > Actinopteri > Salmoniformes > Salmonidae > Salvelinus > Salvelinus fontinalis. Next base: position 26,464,045 of record NC_074668.1, on the reverse strand, counting down.
GGGGTTAGAGGGGGAAAAGAGAGGGGTGGAAAGAGAGGGGGTAGAGGGGGAAAAGAGAGGGGGTAGAGGCGGAAAAGAGAGGAGTGTGGAAAGAGAGGGGGTAGAGGGGGAAAAGAGAGGGGAGTGGAAAAAGAGGGGGTAGAGGGGGAAAAGAGAGGGGGTAGAGGGGGAAAAGAGAGGGGAGTGGAAAGAGAGGGGTTAGAGGGGGAAAAGAGAGGGGTGGAAAGAGAGGGGGAGAGGGGGAAAAGAGAGGGGAGTGGAAAGAGAGGAGGTAGGGGGGAAAGAGAGTGGAGTTGAGAGAGGGGAAAAGAGAGGGGAGTGGAAAGAGAGGGGGTAGAGGGGGAAAAGAGAGGGGAGTGGAAAGAGAGGGGGTAGAGGGGGAAAAGAAAGGGTGTGGAAAGAGAGGGGGTAGAGGGGGACAAGAGAGGGGATTGGAAAAAGAGGGGTTAGAGGGGGGAAACAAAGGGGGTGGAAAGAGAGGGGGTAGAGGGGGAAAAGAGAGGGGTGGGGTTAGAGGGGGAAAACAAAGGGGGTGGAAAGAGAGGGGGTAGAGGGGTAAAAGAGAGGGGAGTGGAAAGAGAGGGGGTAGAGGAGGAAAAGAGAGGGGGTAGAGGGGGAAAATAGAGGAGGTGGAAAGAGAGTTGGGTAATGACAGGGGGGAGAGGGGGGGAAGAAGAGAAGGAGACTGAGACATGGGGAAAGGGGGGTGAAAAGAGAGGGGGGAGAGGGGGGGAAGAAAGAGGGGTGTGGAAAGAGAGGGGTGAGAGAGGGGGGAAAGAGAGAGGGGGAAAAGGGGTGGAAGGAGAGGGGGACAGAGAGGGTAGGAAGAAAGAGTGGGGTGGAAAGAGAGGGGTGAGAGGGGGGAAAGCAAGGGAAGGAGAGAAGGAGATGTTTATTTGTGGCTCCCTGTTACACCTTAACCTCCTTCCCCCTCTCCTCCATCTTCTCCTTGCTTGCCTCCCTATTCTCCCTAGTGTGAGAGAGAGACTCCTACTAACTAATAAAAAGGAGAGAATAGATGAGAGCCGTGGGGAAGGGAGAGGAGAGATGACGCTCCACCACACCAGAACCCTCCCACTGACAGAATGGATGACAGCCGTGGGGAAGGGAGAGATGACGCTCCACCACACCAGAACCCTCCCACTGACAGAATGGATGACAGCCGTGGGGAAGGGAGAGATGACGCTCCACCATACCAGAACCCTCCCACTGACAGAATGGATGACAGCCGTGGGGAAGGGAGAGATAACGTTCCACCACACCAGAACCCTCCCACTGACAGAATGGATGACAGCCGTGGGGAAGGGAGAGATGACGCTCCACCACACCAGAACCCTCCCACTGACAGAATGGATGACAGCCGTGGGGAAGGGAGAGATAACGTTCCACCACACCAGAACCCTCCCACTGACAGAATGGATGACAGCCGTGGGGAGAGGAGAGATGTTGCTCCACCACACCAGAACCCTCCCACTGACAGAATGGATGACAGCCGTGGGGAAGGGAGAGATGACGCTCCACCATACCAGAACCCTCCCACTGACAGAAGCAGAAGGTGTGTGGGAGGACCAAGCTGACACATGGGGGAGTTCAGGACTCTGTTCATAACACCAACACTAGTGTTGAGGACTCTCAGGAGGTTGGGTTCACAACACATACATAGGTTCCTAACGCTGACTGTGATTTGATTAATGAGAGGAAACAGATTGTTAGACTGAGGGTAGATGTGATAGAAACACCATATGATTGACTGCTTTGTGTTCATGTAGTCTACTGTGGCTATTGGACTCTGCTGTGACTACACTAGCTTTGTGTTCATGTAGTCTACTGTGGCTATTGGACTCTGCTGTGACTACACTAGCTTTGTGTTCATGTAGCCTACTGTGGCTATTGGACTCTGCTGTGACTACACTAGCTTTGTGTTCATGTAGCCTACTGTGGCTATTTGACTATGCTGTGACTACACTAGCTTTGTGTTCATGTAGCCTACTGTGGCTATTGGACTCTGCTGTTTCTACACTAGCTTTGTGTTCATGTAGTCTACTGTGGCTATTGGACTCTGCTGTGACTACACTAGCTTTGTGTTCATGTAGCCTACTGTGGCTATTGGACTCTGCTGTGACTACACTAGCTTTGTGTTCATGTAGCCTACTGTGGCTATTGGACTCTGCTGTGACTACACTAGCTTTGTGTTCATGTAGCCTACTGTGGCTATTGGACTCTGCTGTGACTACACTAGCTTTGTGTTCATGTAGCCTACTGTGGCTATTGGACTCTGCTGTGACTACACTAGCTTTGTGTTCATGTAGCCTACTGTGGCTATTGGACTCTGCTGTGACTACACTAGCTTTGTGTTCATGTAGCCTACTGTGGTTATTGGACTCTGCTGTGACTACACTAGCTTTGTGTTCATGTAGCCTACTGTGGTTATTGGACTCTGCTGTGACTACACTAGCTTTGTGTTCATGTAGCCTACTGTGGCTATTGGACTCTGCTGTGACTACACTAGCTTTGTGTTCATGTAGCCTACTGTGGCTATTGGACTCTGCTGTGACTACACTAGCTTTGTGTTCATGTAGCCTACTGTGGCTATTGGACTCTGCTGTGACTACACTAGCTTTGTGTTCATGTAGCCTACTGTGGCTATTGGACTCTGCTGTGACTACACTAGCTTTGTGTTCATGTAGTCTACTGTGGTTATTGGGCTCTGCTGTGACTACACTAGCTTTGTGTTCATGTAGCCTACTGTGGCTATTGGACTCTGCTGTGACTACACTAGCTTTGTGTTCATGTAGCCTACTGTGGCTATTGGACTCTGCTGTGACTACACTAGCTTTGTGTTCATGTAGCCTACTGTGGCTATTGGACTCTGCTGTGACTACACTAGCTTTGTGTTCATGTAGCCTACTGTGGCTATTGGACTCTGCTGTGACTACACTAGCTTTGTGTTCATGTAGCCTTCTGTGGCTATTGGACTCTGCTGTGACTACACTAGCTTTGTGTTCATGTAGCCTACTGTGGCTATTGGACTCTGCTGTGACTACACTAGCTGCATGTACATTTTAATTGCTGTATTTTCACGTTCCCAGAACGTATTCATGATTGCGTTGCCACATATGCAGGCCAATCCTGTGTGTGTGTGTGTCGATCTGTCTGTGTGTGTGTATCCCATTGTATAATTGCATTCCAGCCATGGGAAATTTGATCAAATGGCGTCAGAGCGAGATGGCCACAGCTCACCACAGTGACGTAAAGGCTGCACTGACCAGTCTCTATGTTTTCCCTGGATAGAGACACACACACACACACACACACACACACACACACACACACACACACACACACACACACACACACACACACACACACACACACACACACACACACACACACACACACACACACACACACACACACACACACACCTAAACCCGGTCCCCAAGGCACATTATTGCATCAATGGCTCCTCAGTGTGTATGTGTTAAGCTACACTGTGCTTGTGCTTGCCAGCATTAGTCTCTGATCCCAGTTTAAACCTACAGAGGGACAGTTTCCATGCCAACCCTTTCTGTGTTAGCATACCTATTTTAACATATAAACACACACACACACACACACACACACACACACACACACACACACACACACACACACACACACACACACACACACACACACACACACACACACACACACACACACACACACACACACACACACACACACACACACACACACACACACACACACCACAGATTACAGTCACACTGCTAAAACATGGAGCTTTTACTCACAGTGTTTTCTCCGTCTCTCTCTGGTGAAAATAGACCAGGGTTATTCACGGTTAAGGTTGTCTCTCTTCAGGGAAGAAAACAAGGTGTTTTCAAGACAGAGAGAGGAACCTGTGAGTGTGCATTAGTGGAACACAGATTTGAAAACAGGACAAGCACTTGGGGCCTGATTCAATCAGATCTGCTTTAACCCGAAATCCGCGTAGTTTATGTTTGTACGGCGTCCGCAGCTGGGACTGTGTTAGAGCTGTCAAATCCACAAGCGGCTCCCGGCACTATATCTAAAGCGGACATTGCTATTGGCTGAACGGATTTACATTCAAATAAATCCCATGCAGCCTTGTTCAAACACTGTAATGTGAGCTGCAATCTACTCCTCCATTAGGATGATAGATGTAATCTACTCCTCCATTAGGATGACAGATGTAATCTACTTCTCCATTAGGATGACAGATGTAATCTACACCTCCACCTCCATTAGGATGACAGATGTAATCTACACCTCCATTAGGATGACAGATGTAATCTACTCCTCCATTAGGATGACAGATGTAATCTACTTCTCCATTAGGATGACAGATGTAATCTACTTCTCCATTAGGATGATAGATGTAATCTACTCCTCCATTAGGATGACAGATGTAATCTACACCTCCATTAGGTTTACAGATGTAATCTACACCTCCATTAGGATGACAGATGTAATCTACACCTCCATTAGGATGATAGATGTAATCTACACCTCCATTAGGATGACAGATGTAATCTACTCCTCCATTAGGATGACAGATGTAATCTACACCTCCATTAGGATGACAGATGTAATCTACTCCTCCATTAGGATGACAGATGTAATCTACACCTCCACTAGGATGACAGATGTAATCTACACCTCCACTAGGATGACAGATGTAATCTACTTCTCCATTAGGATGACAGATGTAATCTACTTCTCCATTAGGATGATAGATGTAATCTACACCTCCACCTCCATTAGGATGACAGATGTAATCTACACCTCCATTAGGATAACAGATGTAATCTACTCCTCCATTAGGATGACAGATGTAATCTACTCCTCCATTAGGATGATAGATGTAATCTACTCCTCCATTAGGATGACAGATGTAATCTACTTCTCCATTAGGATGACAGATGTAATCTACACCTCCATTAGGATGACAGATGTAATCTACACCTCCACCTCCATTAGGATGATAGATGTAACCACTCTGCCTGTCCTGACCCTGTACCTTTCCGCCTAACCACTCTGCCTGTCCTGACCCTGTACCTGCCCGCCTGACCACTCTGCCTGTCCTGACCCTGTACCTTTCCGCCTAACCACTCTGCCTGTCCTGACCCTGTACCTGCCCGCCTGACCACTCTGCCTGTCCTGACCCTGTACCCGCCCTCCTGACCACTCTGCCTGTCCTGATCCTGTACCCGCCCGCCTGACCACTCTGCCTGTCCTGACCCTGTACCCGCCTGCCTGACCACTCTGCCTGTCCTGACCCTGTACCCGCCTGCCTGACCACTCTGCCTGTCCTGACCCTGTACCCGCCTGCCTGACCACTCTGCCTGTCCTGACCCTGTACCCGCCCGCCTGACCACTCTGCCTGTCCTGACCCTGTACCTGCCCGCCTAACCACTCTGCCTGTCCTGACCCTGTACCCGCCCGCCTAACCACTCTGCCTGTCCTGACCCTGTACCTGCCCGCCTAACCACTCTGCCTGTCCTGACCCTGTACCTGCCTGCCTGACCACTCTGCCTGTCCTGACCCTGTACCCACCCTCCTGACCACTCTGCCTGTCCTGACCCTGTACTTGCCCTCCTGACCACTCTGCCTGTCCTGACCCTGTACCCGCCCGCCTAACCACTCTGCCTGTCCTGACCCTGTACCTGCCCGCCTGACCACTCTGCCTGTCCTGACCCTGTACCTGCCCGCCTGACCACTCTGCCTGTCCCTGACCCTGTACCTGCCCGCCTGACCACTCTGCCTGTCCTGACCCTGTACTTGCCCGCCTAACCACTCTGCCTGTCCTGACCCTGTACCCGCCCTCCTAACCACTCTGCCTGTCCTGACCCTGTACCCACCCTCCTGACCACTGTGCCTGTCCTGACCCTGTACCCGCCTGCCTGACCACTCTGCCTGTCCTGACCCTGTACCCGCCCTCCTAACCACTCTGCCTGTCCTGACCCTGTACCCACCCTCCTGACCACTCTGCCTGTCCTGACCCTGTACCCACCCTCCTGACCACTCTGCCTGTCCTGACCCTGTACCCACCTGCCTGACCACTCTGCCTGTCCTAACCCTGTACCCGCCTGCCTGACCACTCTGCCTGTCCTGACCCTGTACCCACCCTCCTGACCACTCTGCCTGTCCTGACCCTGTACCCGCCTGCCTGACCACTCTGCCTGTCCTGACCCTGTACCCGCCCTCCTGACCACTCTGCCTGTCCTGACCCTGTACCTGCTCGCCTAACCACTCTGCCTGTCCTGACCCTGTACCCACCTGCCTGACTACTCTGCCTGTCTTGACCCTGTACCCGCCCGCCTAACCACTCTGCCTGTTCCTGACCCCGCCTGCCATCCTTTGTTCAAACTCTGCATTATCGACCTCTGCCTGACCTGACCCTGAGCCTGCCATCCTGGGCCTTATCGACCTCTGCCTGACCTGACCCAGAGCCTGCCATCCTGGGCCTTATCGACCTCTGCCTGACCTGACCCAGAGCCTGCCATCCTGGGCCTTATCGACCTCTGCCTGACCTGACCCTGAGCCTGCCTGCCCCTGTTACAATAAACATTGTTAGTTCACACTGTCTGCACTTGGGTCTTACCTTGATTCCTGATCATTTCAGTGTAATTATTTATATTTAACCTACACTTTCTCACTCTGAACTTCTAATGCGAGTGGGACAAGTGTCACTTCGTGACAATGATCACAAAAGCAGCTGACACCCTCTGACACTGCCAACACATCCGCTATGCGGGCGTAGGCTCGATCTGATTCAATCTAGGCCTTAGACTTTTCCTTGGCCTGTGTGTTGTATACCGGCTGTTCGGCACAGTGTTTTAATCAATCTTTTATGGACCACAACCTTCCTAGGATTTAAGAGTTTAAAAAGGTTATATTTGAAACTGCATTTTGATTGTAAAAACATTTTTCAAATTACATTGTTTAAGGCACTTTATGGTAAACTAACTGAACGAAAAGTTATTATGAGAGGATATTATGTAATGTCTTAGGGATGTTCTTGGTTTACTGGGGTAAGTATTGGTACTGCAATAACAACACACACTGATACAACAGTTACAGTTCTTTGTGTTGTTGCTTAGACAATACTTTTTCCCAAGTTCCTTGTATTAGTAGGGTTACTACTCCTATAAAGCTACTCTCAATGCCAGTTTCCCCCCCATCAACACCACACCAACAATGTTGCAGGAGGCATAAAAATGGTTAAACAATCTTCTTAAATGCGAAAACCCCTGTGGCATGTTATTTTAAGTGGCAAAGCCTTTATTTGAATACAGATGTAGGATATTAATTTGATCACTCTTTTGTTGCTGAGAATTTTCCTGCTCAGCAAGAAATGCAAACTTGTAGTGTATTCGAGGTTTAAAAAGGCTTCTCAAGTTTGTAATTTACACTTTAGAATGTCAGACTTGATTTGCCCTAATGAAAAATGAATCAGCCCCTACTAAACCTTACAAAAAAATGTCCATTCATTATAATCCATGTAATAATTCACATTTCCTGTTGCTGCAGGGGGTAGATGCACTTGATTCAGCAGTCCTAGCCCCGAGAAGGCAAAGTGTTACTATGTTGAACCATTTTATGAGTCTGAATGTAGAACTTCACCTGGCCATTCAGATAGCTCATTTGAAAATGTAAGATTTCAAAACTTTTAAAACCCTGACTAGAGAGAGAGACTCAACGAATACAGCAAAGAGCTGCTGTTTTTATGAGTGAGTTCATGTTTAAGATGTTATTCATCACTGTCAACACTTTGTTCAACACTTTTATAGCCACAAAATGGGCATTCTCCCTACTTCCACTCATGCTGCATCCAGCACTGAGCTGTAATGGAGGATAGAAAAGTGTTCCCATAAGCTTTGAGCTGCTATTATTAGAGTCTTGTCTCTTTTTTAATATCAAGGAATATTTCACTTTCTCTGGTCATAGGATTAACAACATGAACTGGTGCATGAGTTCTGCCATCAGCTGGAAGACTGAGTCCCCTTTTCTCAGCAGAGGGAGGGAGAGAGGAGGGACGGGGAGTCGGGTAAGAGGCAACCTTACAGCTGCTCCCTCCTTCCCTCAGTCAGATGAAGGCCATCAGTCTAGTAAAAAAAAAGCGAATGATTATGCTCACTCAGCTGTAAATCACAAGTAATACAAGAAATTATCTATTACCAGTGTGATCATAGAGCTACATTTTTAAAATATAATTTCAAAATGATCTGAGAAGATCAACATTGGCAGGACAATTCAAGCATATCCAATATGCAGTGATAATGTATTGGGCCTATACCCTATACACTACTGCACAAACCTCATTGCTACAGAACTGTTTATAATTGGTTAATGTTGCATAGGCTTATATTTAAATAAAGTCTGAGTGGTAGATCTTGGCTTGCATTTTGATTCAGAAAGTGATCTTGACTCAGAAAGTGATCTGGACTCAGAAAGTGATCTTGACTCAGAAAGTGATCTGGACTCAGAAAGTGATCTTGACTCAGAAAGTGATCTGGACTCAGAAAGTGATCTTGACTCAGAATGTGATCTTGGTTCAGAAAGTGATCTTGACTCAGAATGTGATCTTGGTTCAGAAAGTGATCTTGACTCAGAATGTGATCTTGGTTCAGAAAGTGATCTTGACTCAGAAAGTGATCTTGACTCAGAAAGTGATCTTGACTCAGAAAGTGATCTTGACTCAGAAAGTGATCTGGACTTGGTTGAAAAGGTTGGTGATCATTGCAGTAGGACATTCACAGCGTGAGGACAGGTGAGGATATAGCACAGCAGACACTCAGGCGTCAACGGTGCAGCAGAATCAATCATTCCGGCTGCACAGACACAGACACACACACACACACACACACACACACACACACACACACACACACACACACACACACACACACACACACACACACACACACACACACACACACACACACACACACACACACACACACACACACACACGTGCACACACGTGCACACACACACGCACACACGCACACACGCACGCACGCACGCACGCACGCACACACGCACACACGCACACACACAAACACTTTACTGTCTGACTGGAAAGCTACATTGCTCTAACTGTGGGACAACTTCCCTTGCTGGACCATGGGATATAAAGACTCTATTGGAGTGGACAGGACACTAAATATAATGTTGGATTGAGGAACATTTCAGTGATGTTTTCATGTGTAATTATGACAAGCGTAGCCACGTGTGTGACGCATGGCTGCACAAAGCACGGCGTTGCAGCGGGAACTGTCAGTGCCTCGTCATCGGTTGTACGTGTCATCAGTCAACAGGTAAACTCGACTGTTGAAGATGATGGTGAACGTTCCAGAACGCAGGAGTAGCCTACAGAATGTCTCCTTCACTCCACCGTCATCCCCCAAACTCACCATGCTTTTGCACCTGGTTGTACAATATTGAAAATCCTTCTAGAATAAAGGATGTACATCTGGTATCCCTCCTTTGTAGAGACCTTCCCCGTAGTTCTCTCTCTTCCATCTGAGGACTGTACAAAAGGCGTGTGAGTAAACTCATGTTTTTTACTTTTTGCTAGTACACAAGGCCACACGACCAAAGCCTCCCTTAGGAGCGGCGACGCGCATTCACCCCCGGGCGATGTACTGTACACAGTACACCAAGCAAAGCCCCATGGCAGCTGAGCTGATCACTTCACAGTCACAGCCAGTGCTCGTATACGGGGCCTTCAAGTGCCTCATATTGGATAGAATTAAGTGTGGATAGGAATGAAAGTCGTGAAGGGATTTGGTCTATTCTCTTTTAGTGGGTTTGTGAGCCATATGTTCTGCCCAGGGACACAATAAACATCACGACGGCTCAGTAGCTCACGCATGGCGCAGAACACATGGAGAGCAGGCCCTGAACTCTGGGCTAAAGTCAGGCGTATTAATACGCCTCTCCCAGCAGCTTCTGCTCAAAGAAAATAGGGCAGGCATAATCATAATCTGCTTCGACAGTAAAATAAAGAAGTTTGTTTGATCATTGCCAGCATCTGATTTGGTTACAATAAGCTCACAGCTCTGAGGTGTTGCTGTTATGCTATTGGAGATGCTGTGGAGAAAATATTGTATACAATATCAAGACTATGTAGGAGGATAACCATGTGTTGTTTTTTGCTTGACGGGCAGGTCAAGGGTCACCTTGTTAATTTTGGTGCACACACACACACAGACACTAGGAGACACTCGAAAAGCTTTCCCACCACTTCAAATAACTACGGAATATTTCCAGTAGAAATCAGTCAATAATTTAAGAAAATAGAAACCGTATGAACTTCGAGGAGAGAGAACTATAGGAAGAGAAAGAATAAGCTGTATAGAGGAACAGTCTCCTGGGACTGCTGTGTGAGACAGTGGGAGGGAGATGGAGAGAGAAACTATAGGAAGAGAGAGAATAAGCTGTATAGAGGAACAGTCTCCTGGGACTGCTGTGTGAGACAGTGGGAGGGAGATGGAGAGAGAAACTATAGGAAGAGAGAGAATAAGCTGTATAGAGGAACAGTCTCCTGGGACTGCTGTGTGAGACAGTGGGAGGGAGATGGAGAGAGAAAGTGAAAGGCAGTAGAAGACTGATAAAGGGAAATAGAGAGAAATGGAGCTATACAGGAAGAGACCGAGAGAGAAATAGAACAGAGGGTGTGTGTGTGTGTGTGTGTGTGTGTGTGTGTGTGTGTGTGTGTGTGTGTGTGTGTGTGTGTGTGTGTGTGTGTGTGTGTGTGTGTGAGAGAGAGAGAGACAGAGAGAGAGATAGACAGAGAGAGAGGGAGGGAGAGGGAGACAGAGATAGAGTGGGAAAGTGATACAGAGAGTGAGAGTGAGAGAGTGAGACAGAGAGAGATGGAGGGAGAGGGAGACAGAGATAGAGTGGGAAAGTGATACAGAGAGTGAGAGTGAGAGAGTGAGACAGAGAGCGGGAGCGGGAGAATGAGACAGAGAGAGAGATTGAGACAGAGATAGAGTGGGAAAGTGATACAGAGAGTGAGACAGAGAGAGATGGAGGGAGGGAGACAGAGATAGAGTGGGAAAGTGATACAGAGAGTGAGAGTGAGAGAGTGAGACAGAGAGTGGGAGCGGGAGAGCGGGAGAATGAGACAGAGAGAGAGAGTGAGACAGAGATAGAGTGGGAAAGTGATACAGAGAGTGAGACAGAGAGAGAGCGACAGAGAGTGGGAGAGCGTGCTTCCATCCCCGGACCAGAGTAGGATCACAGCCTTCTGTTCTGCATCTCAATGGACGCCCAGCCACCAATACTGATGAGCCACAGAGTGTGTGATGTCCCATATACAGCGTTATCTGTTCTGGGTAAACGGATAGAAATCACAGTCCACAGTGTCCCTAAACTTTGACCTGGACATTCACATCCTTCACTATTAAGTATAGCATTGTTTCTAAATACATTAAAGAGCCAAGGGGGTCAGATTTAGATTTGGTCATAAGTGATTTGCTTGCAGTTTTCTCTGAAAGGAATGGAAGACCACGCTTATTAAAAACATAAGATGAAAATATGTGTTTAATTCATAATAATTCTCTGTTTTGTTTTACCTTAATGTTCTATGTTTTAATCCCTCTCAACAGATGCTAACGTTCCATTGAGGAAAATGCTTCTACAAATCTGCCCCAGATACTGTGGCGGCCAGGGGTGTGATGTAACGCTAATGCCTTTACCTCTGCCTGGGTTTAGGAATGTTTCGTAAGTGCTGTTTATTGGTCACCAATGGAAAAAACACCCCCCATGGACCCAATTGTGCCATTTCCTCTTGTTCCTGCTATGGATACTGGGTTAGTATTCATGACTTTGTTAGGAACAGATGGTTAGAGACCCTGAACACCTGATGCTGTGATGAAACATTCATACCACTTCCTGTGGGATTTAGCCCTTTACTCAGGGGGGGGGGTGTAGGTATCGTGGGATATTACCCTGCGTTGTGTGACACCCTGTCACCAGTATTCCCCGTTCCCCTTGACAGAAAGACGATCCTGGTAAAGGTTGAGTGCAACATTCACTATTTATTGCGCAGTTGGTCTTGTCCAGTCCAATGTTTTCGTCACAAGTCCTATAAAAGTCTGTTGTCCTCCTGCTACGCGGACTCAGTCACCCCTTAGATGGAATGGCAACATTCACTGTGTGTGTTGATGCAACAGCTGGCATACAGGAAATCTATGAGGACGGTGCTTTGCATTTAGTTTAGACGGTTGAAAGTAAAAGTCAATGGTCTTCATTATGAAATCCTTGGGAGTTGAATTTACATTTGTAAACTGGTGTGTTTTACTCTAGCTTTTTTCTTTAAAGCAAACATTTTGTGCTGTTCCTAAATCAACAAATGAACTCCCACGTTCCTAAATCAACAAATGAACTCCCACGTTCCTAAATCAACAAATGAACTCCCACGTTCCTAAATCAACAAATGAACTCCCACGTTCCTAAATCAACAAATGAACTCCCACGTTCCTAAATCAACAAATGAACTCCCACGTTCCTAAATCAACGAATGAACTCCCACCCTCAGATAACTTTAAGAATTCTTAAGTTGTAGTGCAAATTTGAAATCAAAGACAAAAACACAAACATAACCCATGTAAATTATAAGGCAACATTTATAAATATATCAAAAAATAGTCATTCAGGAACTATCTTTGTTACAAAAAAGGTACAAAAGTTTTGTCCTGCACGAGTGAGAGCGACAAGTTTTTCAGTTCCTCTGCTGACTTTACTGCCTTATAGCCCAGCTGATGTAGAACCTTCTGGCACGTGGCCTGCGTGTACTCCACCATGTCGTAGGACAGTTTCAAGCGCCAGCTCTCGGCGTTGGCCGCTGAGTCTCTCACCGTACCGTACTTGTGTTTAGCCGACAGCTCGGTGCTGCCCCTAGTGTTGGTCTGTATCCACTCCTCCACGCTCTTGTCCATCGACAGACCCAGGAAGTCATATATCTCCATGGTCTTCAGCAGAGGGTTCCTGGACAGATCCTCGTAACGCACCAGCATATACTTCCCTTTGAGCCAGTGGGGGTGGCTGAGCCCTGTGGACACAGAGCCGAGGAAGTCCTCACAAACCACCGTCAGCTGGCTGAGGTCCAGGTTGTAGGGCCTCCGCCCTGTGGCCCTCCAGATCCTCCACAGACGGTAGGTGTCCCGGAAAGTCTCGATCCGCGACGACAGGATCCCGCGAGGGTCACGCACCAACTGGATAACCTTGATGTTCAGCCGTGGATCCTCCACCAGCGCCCGCAGGTCCCCGATCTCCGGCACACGCACAACCTTGATCGCCACATGCCGCTTCTCACGGCAGGCATCGGCCGCCAAGGTCATGTTGAGGGCGGCGCACTTCTTGACGCAGTCACCCTCCTCCACATTGGCATTGGTGGGTCCAAAGGCGTCACACACGGGCTGCGAGCATAGCGCCCGGCTGGCCCCTCTGCGGAACAGCTTGTCCGTGGTGTGGTTGGCCGGCGCCGGCTTAATGTAGCTCTCCAGGAAGTAGAGGTCACAGCCGTAGAGGCTCCGCAGGAGATCGCGACTGGCACCCAGCATCACCCTGCGGTCGGCTGCGTTGCGGCTGTGAGATAGCCGAGGGATCAGCGTGGTCTGGACATGGTAGAGGGGCTCGAATAGGTAGAAAACGTCAGCATGCTGGTTGAGCAGCTGGCCCACGAAGGAGGAGCCGCTGCGCGTTGTAGCCAGCACCATGATGTGGGTCTTACGGGAGGCGTTGAAGCTGAAATAGGGGTAGTCATCGCAGCCAGCCCGCCCCTCTATGGGGGACTCTGTCCCGGGACCTCCCAGGAGGCCACAGTTCTGGGGGCTTGGCACGGGGCAGAGCTGGAAGGGCTTGGAGGTGAGAGTCCGGATGGCGGTGTACTGGATGGCGATGGAGGCCAAGGCCAGCAGGATCACTGCCTTCCAGGAACATTGCATGGCTGGGCCACTTCATTTAGACGCCGCGGGTCAGAGCCAAGTCATATACCTGAGGTGGAAGGAAATAATGGTTACACTAGAGAACAATGGAGTAACCCTGCTATTGATGGATATCATTGTACTATAGCCTCTAATAAAGAACTGAACTTGGAACAGTGGCTGTAAAGTGTATACAAGTTATGTAATGATGCATGTTTCAAGTGTGAACTTGAAGACCAGCCTGATTTATTTAGAGCCTCAGTATGATGTGTCAGTGCAGTGTGTTCTGTGTCAGTGCAGTGTGTTCTGTGTCAGTGCAGTGTGTTCTGTGTCAGTGCAGTGTGTTCTGTGTCAGTGCAGTGTGTTCTGTGTCAGTGCAGTGTGTTCTGTGTCAGTGCAGTGTGTTCTGTGTCAGTGCAGTGTGTTCTGTGTCAGTGCAGTGTATTCTGTGTCAGTGCAGTGTATTATGTGTCAGTGCAGTGTGTTCCGTGTCAGTGCAGTTTGTTCTGTGTCAGTGCAGTGTGTTCTGTGTCAGTGCAGTGTGTTATGTGTCAGTGCAGTGTATTCTGTGTCAGTGCAGTGTATTATGTGTCAGTGCAGTGTATTATGTGTCAGTGCAGTGTGTTATGTGTCAGTGCAGTGTGTTCTGTGTCAATGCAGTGTGTTCTGTGTCAGTGCAGTGTGTTATGTGTCAGTGCAGTGTATTCTGTGTCAGTGCAGTGTATTATGTGTCAGTGCAGTGTATTATGTGTCAGTGCAGTGTGTTATGTGTCAGTGCAGTGTGTTCTGTGTCAGTGCAGTGTGTTCTGTGTCAGTGCAGTGTGTTATGTGTCAGTGCAGTGTATTCTGTGTCAGTGCAGTGTATTATGTGTCAGTGCAGTGTATTCTGTGTCAGTGCAGTGTGTTCTGTGTCAGTGCAGTGTATTATGTGTCAGTGCAGTGTATTATGTGTCAGTGCAGTGTATTATGTGTCAGTGCAGTGTGTTCTGTGTCAGTGCAGTGTGTTCTGTGTCAGTGCAGTTTGTTCTGTGTCAGTGCAGTGTGTTCTGTGTCAGTGCAGTGTGTTCTGTGTCAGTGCAGTGTATTCTGTGTCAGTGCAGTGTATTCTGTGTCAGTGCAGTGTATTATGTGTCAGTGCAGTGTGTTATGTGTCAGTGCAGTGTATTCTGTGTCAGTGCAGTGTGTTCTGTGTCAGTGCAGTGTATTATGTGTCAGTGCAGTGTATTATGTGTCAGTGCAGTGTATTCTGTGGCTCTGCTTTCTATGTGACCTCCAGCGATGCGCCAGATGGCTTTCCCTCTGTTGTGGCTTGTTGCTTCTACTGAATAAGCTGATATCAAAAGTCTCTTATGTCCACTGAATGCTCAATCACTAATGTACCGTTAGTTCACCCTCCACTAATCTCTGCCCTAAAGGCAGGGGTTGAGAGAGATAGAAAAAGAGAGAGACAGAGAGAGAGAGAGAGAGAGAGACAGAGAGAGAGAGGGAGAGAGAGAATCAAGTAGCCAGAAATATAAATCCAAATGAACTCTTTCTCTGACCAGCTAGCTTTTGTAATTGAAATAATATGTCTGTGTAGAGGTGAGTGCAGAAAATCCTTCACAAAGACAGGTAAACCATCCACAGCAGCACAACGTTTTACCGTTTGAATTAATGTCATACAAAGGGGGAATCAATTAAAAAAATGAATTAACATGACAATTCAAAAGGCTTTGTGTGGCAGTGTTACATTATGGAGGATAAATGCCTTTGTATTTCTGTACAAAAATGGGATCGTTCTGAATGGTAGTCAGTCACTACAATCAACATTCATCATGATCAGCTCCGGCTACTCTGAAAGAGCGCTCAGTTCCGCTCTGATTCCACCTCAACCGAATTTCAAAATCACATTGCTGCGCTGAGAACTAAAACCCAAATGCTTTGCTGAAAAATATAGAGGTTTAAAATCCAACGACTTTATTCCAAACTATAGGCCGAAATTAACTTTGAAATATCAAAATATCACATTGCTCCCTCTATCCCATATCACTACAGAACACTTAGAAATGTAGGACATTAGATGTAAGCTAAATAAGTCCAATGAATGGTAGGCCTAAGCATCTATTTGTTTGTTTATTTATTCTGTAGATAGTGATACCTGTAGCCCAGGTTATTCCTCTGACAGACTCAATTGGATTGCCGATTGAGCAGTGGCCCAATCTCATAAGAAATCAGAACACGATAAGAGAGCATAGACTATTATAATTGTAACAACGCATTAAACACCGCTTTGCCACTATGTGGTTAGAATAATTGCGCCACCTGTAGAAAAGTGATGCTTTAAACAACATGCGACTGGCAAGTAATGTCTACCGACAGAGCTAACCGTGTGTGTCCGTCTGTGCGCGCGGGGACGCAGGGTAAGCTTTCTTTTATGCATATACACTAAATATAAACAAGTCCAACTTTCCAAACATAATGGAAGGCATGGATTGAATATTTGTAAAACAATAATTTTATCCACATATTGGTACATGTTTTATATGAACCTACCCTGCTGCAATTAGATCACATAATATAAGGGGAACACATCGAACACGTCTGTTTCCACAGGATAGCCTAGTTACCTTATTGACGGCTGTGTTTAAGTGCTGCCGTCAATGCAAAGAAAAGTAGCAGCCGTGCGACGTTTCCAATCACAGACAACGGCTCTGGTTTCTACTAAAGCAGTATCCCCGGTACGCTCCTCGGCTTTGTCCCGGCTTCTGCCATCGGGATAGCGGAGAAATAAGAGGAATATCCGTGCGCAATAGATCCATGAGTATTCACACTTAAGAAACCATTTACAAAACCGAATAGTGTAGGGAAACACCCTACACGGAAAACATAACTGATTCAAATGAAAGACGTGGAACACCAGGAGCTTCGTGCACTGCATCCGTCGCGCAGTCAGGTTTCTTTCAACTGATGTGTGGAGGCTGTGTGCGTGTGAGGTAGGCTACTCATGGACTGAATGTCTGGACCACCCCAAAACGCCCCTCTCGCTCTGTCTCTCGCTCTCTACCTCTCACGCTCACACTCACTCATTCACTCACTCACTCATTCACTCACTCACTCACTCAAATTGAAACGCAGACATAGTCAGGTTTTTAACCCATCAAGAACACTTGTCAGAATGTAGGCAATGGCCACAATTATCCCCATTATTGGTCCCCACTGGGCCTGTTGTTTACTTGGATTAGGGTACCAGATCATTTCAGAAACTAGAGGAGATATTTGCTTTTCAAATAGGATATTTAAGATATTAAGTATATAGTATGTATAAGCTGGAAGTAGAGGACTAAGCATTCTGGTTCACTAGTTTACTCAACTAGGGGAGGGGTGGTAGGGTTAGAAAGTAATATAAAGGAAAATATATTTAAAACAAATATGTGAATATATATGTATTTATATGTGTATATATATGTATATGTGTGTATATATGTATGTGTGTATGTCTATACTGTATATATATATACATATACAGTAGAGGACAAAAGTCTGTACACACCTACTCATTCTAGGGTTTTTCTTTATTTGGACTATTTTCTACATTGTAGAATAATAGTGAAGACATCAAAACTATGAAATAACATGTATAGAATCATGTAGTCACCAAAAAAGTGTTAAACAAATCAAAATACATTTTATATTTGAGATTCTTCAATTAGCCAATTCCACAAATCAACTTTTACCAAGGCACCTCTGTTATTGAAATGCATTCCAGTTGACTACCTAATGAAGCTGGTTGAGAGAAAGCCAAGAGTGTGCAAAGCTGTCATCAAGGCAAAGGGTAGCTACTTAAAGAATCTAAAATCTAAAATAGTCTCAACGTCAACAGTGAAGGGGCGTCTCTGGGATGCTGGCCTTCTAGGCAGAGTTGCAAAGAAAAAGCCATATCTCAGAATGACCAACAAAAAGCAAAATTTAAGAGGGGTAAAAGAACACAGACACTGGACAGAGGAACTCTGCCTAGAAGGCCAGCATCCCGGAGTCGCCTCCTCACTGTTGACGTTGAGACTGGTGTTTTGCGGGTACTATTTAATGAAGCTGCCAGTTGAGGACTTGTGAGGCATCTGTTTCTCAAATCAGAAACCCTAATGTACTTGCCCTCTTGCTTAGTTGTGCACTGGGGCCTCCAACTCCTCTTTTTATTCTGGTTAGAGACAGTTTGTGCTGTTCTGTGAAGGGAGTAGTACACAGCCCTTTCCAGCTACAATAGTAATTTACAACATTAACAATGTCTACACTGTATTTATGATCAATTTGATGTTATTTTAATGGACAAAAAAAGTGTTTTTCTTTCAAAAACAAGGAAATTTCTAAGTGACCACAAACTTTTGAACGGTAGTATATATATATATATATATACAGTATATATATTGCAAAAAAATACTTGGGTGATCGGAAGTGATGCAGACAATTGCATTGATGGAAGCTACAATCTATCTGTATTTTTAAAGCAGATTTACCCCTAAAAAAAAAGTAAAATGATAGATATTAAGATCTTAACATCGTATTGTAATATTTAGTATTTAGTTGTATATGGTACTTCTGATGCATGGATTCCCACAGTGACTTCCCATATTAGCATTTTGTTTAGGGTGCCATCTTGTTTCTGCAATACAAAAACATGTTTGACTGTTTCTGTTTGTGACTAGCACTCAATTAACATGTAATTGCTTCCTAAATATGGAGGCAAACGGTTTAGTAGAATCGTTGACTTACACCCACAATGTCCTTTGCATCTCTCACACATTACAGAGGGCTGAAATGCATCGGATAGGTTACATCTGCCCCAATAGCCTGGGTGTCAGTCTGTTTCTGCTCTCTTGCCAACTCCGTGAAATTGTCACACCAAACAGGCAAAAAGCACAAACACATCTGTGTCCAGGCTACTGCCTCAAAGCCAGATGGTAGCAGGTCATTTCAGGTCACCAGGAATCTGACCTTTGAGATGTGCTTTAAATTCAAGTCACTGAAAAATAGGTAGTCCTTAAGCTTTTCATAATGTGGGATATGGGTTTGGATTTCGAGCTGTAGCAGGAATGTTAACGTTTCTCCTCAAACCGGGCCGGCGTCAGCACTCTACCGCCAAGAGCTCTGCATCTCCGAGAGGGAGACTCTCTAGGGGATGAACAACCCAGATATTGATAGGAGAGTGGGTGGGCTCATAATAAACATGAAACGAGCCAGTGTTACCTCTGAGATCAGTTCAGGATACACAACACGGGGATGTTAAATATAAAATAACCCACATTATTTTCACTCTGCAATATCGTATGGCTAACAGTTACACCCACCCACACGGCATATAAACTACACACACACACACACACACACACACACACACACACACACACACACACACACACACACACACAGTCAATTTACCTGGTAAAAACAAGGGTTCATTAATTAAATCAAAGAAATGTAACAGGAATCAAGGTAAGACCCAATTGCCGACTGTGTGAAGTAACAGTGTTTATTGTAACAGGGGCAAGCAAACGACAGGTCAAGGCAGGCAGGGGTCGATAATCCAGAGTTTGAGCAAAGGTACAGGATGGCAGGCTCAGGGTCAGTACAGGCAAAGTTCAAAAACCAGGAGGACGAGCAAAAGAGAGACTGGGGAAAACCAGGAGCTGAGACAAAACGCTGGTAGGCTTGAACAAACAAGATGAACTGGCAACAGACAAACAGACAACACAGGTATAAATACACAGGGGATATTGGCAAAGATGGGCGACACCTGGAGGGAGGTGGGACAGGTGAAACAGATCAGGGTTTGACAAGATGGGGTCATTCAAAAATCATGTTAACCGCTATTATTGAACACAGAGTCCATGCCACTTATTATGTGATTTGACAAGCACATGTTTACTCCTGGATTTATTTCTGCTCGCCGTAACAAAGGGCTTGAATACTGAATGGCTGAATACATTTCAGCTTAGAATTTTTGTATTAATTCCGACAACTTTCAACAAACAAAATTCCACTTTGACATTATGGGGTTTTGTGTGTAGATCAGTGACTCAAAATCCAACATTTGAAATTGAACATTAATGTTGATAAAGGATTGTGAATACTTTCTGAAGGCACTGTATGTTTTGTAATATTTGTGGTGTTTAAGCGCGGAGGGTCAGTATCCCGGTGTGGAGAGCCCATGTCTAGTGGCCACATTGACACTCATTATAAATCTTGTAAGCAGCGTTATGCCAAGATGGCAAATGGTTATTTATGCAGGTTTTTCTGTCTTTTATCTTGAGTTGAGATTCCTACTTGTCTCATGTAGGGTTTTGGTCAGTGTTGTGTAGCCTATCGGATGTTTTCTGGAAGACTGCCCAGTGAAAAGGAACAACCACACTCGTCACACATTGGATTCTTCAACTCTGCCCTCATGGCGACTTTCCTGACAGTCTACTCAAAAGTGTTTGTCAAGGCCGTCGCTGTCCTCCATATATCCCTGTCTGTTCGTCCATCTAGCTGTTTTTTTGACTGGGCAAGCCATACTCATACCAAAACAAATCTTTATTGTCCTCATATGAGGCCGTCACCTCTTAAATGTTCTCACAAAAACGATTAGACAAATTAAACCATTTGTCATTGAAGGAAAAATTGATTTTCTGAACCAAAGAAACCCTGTTCGTGTTGGCTGAACAAATCTGATACTTCACATGCCAGAATGGGCAGATGGATTGCGAGATAAAGAAAGAGAGAATGGCAGCTAATAAAAAATCTGATAACGACTGAAAATGTTTTTGAGAGGTATCCTGTCAGCTGTATTTTTTTCTGCCGATGAACACATCAAAGGCTGGAGAGATTTACTACGAAATGAAACTCACAATGTGAAAAACTTGGGGAAGTATACACAGATTATATCCTCCTTTATGAAACAGAGAATGTGAAAAACATGGGGGAATATACACAGATTATATCCTCCTTTATGAAACAGAGAATGTGAAAACATGGGGGAGTATACACAGATTATATCCTCCTTTATGAAACAGAGAATGTGAAAAACATGGGGAAGTATACACAGATTATATCCTCCTTTATGAAACAGAGAATGTGAAAAACATGGGGGAGTATACACAGATTATATCCTCCTTTATGAAACAGAGAATGTGAAAAACATGGGGGAGTATACACAGATTATATCCTCCTTTATGAAACAGAGAATGTGAAAAACATGGGGGAGTATACACAGATTATATCCTCCTTTATGAAACAGAGAATGTGAGAAACATGGGGGAGTATACACAGATTATATCCTCCTTTATGAAACAGAGAATGTGAAAAACATGGGGAAGTATACACAGATTATATCCTCCTTTTCATTGAATTTGGGGTTTTATTAGTCAATTACTGTTTGGAACGCATTTGTTGAAAATTCAATAAACAGAGATTTTAAAGAAGAGGTACTAATCATTATACTATGACTATCGATATCTGTATGATACTTGATTTTCTTCTCAATATTTAATATTGCCTTGAATGTTTTTAAATCACTAGTACTAGTCCACTCTTTTTAAATTTGAGCTTTATTCACCACAAAACTTTTACAAATGGCAATCAACTGCACACGAACCCATTGGGTTAGATGTATCACTGTGGCTTCAACTCCTCAACATTACCAGACAAGGTTACATATCGCTATGTTCACTGTTGTAGTAATGACCTTTGCATAAACTGTACAATCTGCTGGCCATGATCCCCCGCCTGGGCTATCAACAAATCAATCCCCCCATTAAACCCTATAGGTTTCATGGCATGTCTCTCCTTGTCTATGTACACAATGTTGTGTGGATGTACTTTGGTTGATGCTTCCTGTGGTAGATGTGCTATTGTTGTAACCTTGGAGATGAAAGGCTCTTGGATGTGTTTACTGTGGGGCTTTTGGGAGGCCATTGTTGTTGTGGACATCCAGTCCTGATTCTCTAGCCCGTCTCCAGAGCCCCATGTCAATAAGCCCAGCTTGTGAAGCCACGTCAGGGGAGACATCCCGTTATTGGAAGGCTAGCATCTGCTGCAGCGCGATAGCCTCGTTATCGGCCAACGTTATTCTGCTTGAACATGTTTTAAAAGGACGGGGCGCCACAGGATGAAACGACACGCTGACTGATTGTTGTTGTTTTCTTCCTCCTCCTCTTTCCCCCATGCTGTTATAAGCACTTGGCGACAATTTAGCGAGTCCTTTTACGTCTGGGAGTTTCATTCACAGCTTGAACAAGGCACACAAGGATTTGGAGGGATTTTCTTTAGTCTTGTTTGTGAAAGGAAGGGGAAAACAGAGAGTGAGGGAAGGATCACCTGAAACCTGAGTTAGGGGGAAAACAGAGAACGAGGGATAGAAGGATCACCTGAAAGCTGAGTTAGGGGGGAAACAGAGAACGAGGGATAGAAGGATTACCTGAAAGCTGAGTTAGGGGGAAAACAGAGAACGAGGGATAGAAGGATTACCTGAAACCTGAGTTAGGGGGAAAACAGAGAACGAGGGATAGAAGGATTACCTGAAAGCTGAGTTAGGGGGAAAACAGAGAACGAGGGATAGAAGGATTACCTGAAAGCTGAGTTAGGGGGAAAACAGAGAGTGAGGGAAGGATCACCTGAAAGCTGAGTTAGGGGGAAAACAGAGAACGAGGGATAGAAGGATCACCTGAAAGCTGAGTTAGGGGGAAAACAGAGAACGAGGGATAGAAGGATCACCTGAAAGCTGAGTTAGGGGGAAAACAGAGAACGAGGGATAGAAGGATTACCTGAAAACTGAGTTAGGGGGAAAACAGAGAACGAGGGATAGAAGGATCACCTGAAAGCTGAGTTAGGGGGAAAACAGAGAACGAGGGATAGAAGGATTACCTGAAAGCTGAGTTAGGGGGAAAACAGAGAACGAGGGATAGAAGGATTACCTGAAACCTGAGTTAGGGGGAAAACAGAGAACGAGGGATAGAAGGCTTACCTGAAAGCTGAGTTAGGGGGAAAACAGAGAACGAGGGATAGAAGGATTACCTGAAACCTGAGTTAGGGGGAAAACAGAGAACGAGGGATAGAAGGATTACCTGAAAGCTGAGTTAGGGGGAAATCCGAGAGTGATGGAAGGATCACCTGAAAGCTGAGTTAGGGGGAAAACAGAGAACGAGGGATAGAAGGATTACCTGAAAGCTGAGTTAGGGGGAAAACAGAGAACGAGGGATAGAAGGATCACCTGAAAGCTGAGTTAGGGGGAAAACAGAGAGTGAGGGAAGGATCACCTGAAAGCTGAGTTAGGGGGAAAACAGAGAACGAGGGATAGAAGGATTACCTGAAACCTGAGTTAGGGGGAAAACAGAGAACGAGGGATAGAAGGATTACCTGAAAGCTGAGTTAGGGGGAAAACAGAACGAGGGATAGAAGGATCACCTGAAAGCTGAGTTAGGGGGAAAACAGAGAACGAGGGATAGAAGGATTACCTGAAAGCTGAGTTAGGGGAAAACAGAGAGTGAGGGAAGGATCACCTGAAAGCTGAGTTAGGGGGAAAACAGAGAACGAGGGATAGAAGGATTACCTGAAAGCTGAGTTAGGGGGAAAACAGAGAACGAGGGATAGAAGGATCACCTGAAAGCTGAGTTAGGGGGAAAACAGAGAACGAGGGATAGAAGGATTACCTGAAAGCTGAGTTAGGGGGAAAACAGAGAACGAGGGATAGAAGGATCACCTGAAAGCTGAGTTAGAGGGAAAACAGAGAACGAGGGATAGAAGGATTACCTGAAAGCTGAGTTAGGGGGAAAACAGAGAACGAGGGATAGAAGGATCACCTGAAAGCTGAGTTAGAGGGAAAACAGAGAACGAGGGATAGAAGGATTACCTGAAACCTGAGTTAGGGGGAAAACAGAGAACGAGGGATAGAAGGCTTACCTGAAAGCTGAGTTAGGGGGAAAACAGAGAACGAGGGATAGAAGGATTACCTGAAACCTGAGTTAGGGGGAAAACAGAGAACGAGGGATAGAAGGATTACCTGAAAGCTGAGTTAGGGGGAAATCAGAGAGTGATGGAAGGATCACCTGAAAGCTGAGTTAGGGGGAAAACAGAGAACGAGGGATAGAAGGATTACCTGAAAGCTGAGTTAGGGGGAAAACAGAGAACGAGGGATAGAAGGATCACCTGAAAGCTGAGTTAGGGGGAAAACAGAGAGTGAGGGAAGGATCACCTGAAAGCTGAGTTAGGGGGAAAACAGAGAACGAGGGATAGAAGGATTACCTGAAACCTGAGTTAGGGGGAAAACAGAGAACGAGGGATAGAAGGATTACCTGAAAGCTGAGTTAGGGGGAAAACAGAACGAGGGATAGAAGGATCACCTGAAAGCTGAGTTAGGGGGAAAACAGAGAACGAGGGATAGAAGGATTACCTGAAAGCTGAGTTAGGGGAAAACAGAGAGTGAGGGAAGGATCACCTGAAAGCTGAGTTAGGGGGAAAACAGAGAACGAGGGATAGAAGGATTACCTGAAAGCTGAGTTAGGGGGAAAACAGAGAACGAGGGATAGAAGGATCACCTGAAAGCTGAGTTAGGGGGAAAACAGAGAACGAGGGATAGAAGGATTACCTGAAAGCTGAGTTAGGGGGAAAACAGAGAACGAGGGATAGAAGGATCACCTGAAAGCTGAGTTAGAGGGAAAACAGAGAACGAGGGATAGAAGGATTACCTGAAAGCTGAGTTAGGGGGAAAACAGAGAACGAGGGATAGAAGGATCACCTGAAAGCTGAGTTAGAGGGAAAACAGAGAACGAGGGATAGAAGGATTACCTGAAAGCTGAGTTAGGGGGAAAACAGAGAACGAGGGATAGAAGGATTACCTGAAACCTGTGTGATGAAATACAGATGAAATACAGTATTTAATAACTTTTTACCCCAGCACAGGGGAAGACTAATGGCTACATTTAAACAAACTGCATATGTTTCACACTTACAGACATTAAGTCATCCATTTTACGTCCTTAGTTCAGGAAAGCATCATTAGAAATATCTGTTACAATTTAAAAACTTCTTAAATGTAACTACATGTAATGTAATCTATGTAATCCCTGAAGTAATTATTTATCATGAGGGCCTTAAACAATAACTAGTAAGGCTGCACACTCAAAGGTTAAAATCTCACCTTTTTTTGTATAAATTGCTGAGGTCTAGTCACTTCTGAGGACACACGCTCAAGTACGCAGTACAAATATGATAAAAATATTAAATACTTTATATGACGTATTATATTTCCTAATCAACAAAATGAATAAGGCTTGAAATAACTTATTGTGTATACAACAAATGTACGGTGTCCACAGATAGATTTACAAGTCAAAATGTTTGTTGGAACCGGTACCAGACCCACCCAGGTCCCTAAACAGGGGACTTTACATCTAAGAGGTGAATGAAGTATACATCACCCTTATACAAATCACAATGTATTTGTCACATGCTTCGTAAACATCAGGTGTAGACTAACAGTGAAATGCTGACTGACAGGCCTTTCCCAACAACGCAGAGAAACATAGAAAACTGTTAGAAAAATAATAACACAAGGAATAATTACACAATGAGTAACGATAACGTGGCTATATGTCACGTTCCTGACCTATTTCTGTTAGTTTGTTGTATGTGTTAGTTTGTTAGGACGTGAGTTTGGGTGGGCATTCTATGTTTTCTATTTCTATGTTGGTTTAAGGGTTGCCTGGTATGGCTCTTAATTAGAGGCAGGTGTTTGGCGTTCCTCTAATTGAGAGTCATATTTAGGTAGGTTGTTTCACAGTGTTCGTTGTGGGTGGTTGTCTCCTGTGTCAGTGTTTGTCCCACCATACAGGACTGTTCGGTTTGTTTTTTGTACATCGTCATTTTGTGTAGTCTATTTTCCCTGTTCGTGCGTTCTTCGTGTTTAATGTAAGTTCGTTGTCCAGGTCTGTCTACTCCGTTTGTTGTTTTGTTAGTTATAGTGAAGTTCGTGTTTTTTCGTCTTGTCTTTAAATAAATTATGTGTTCACAACCCGCTGCGCCTTGGTTCCATCACTACTCCTCCTTTTCGGTTGAAGAGGAGGAGGACTACCGTTACACTATATACACGGTACCAGTACTGAGTTGATGTGCAGGGGTACGAGGTAATAACGTGGCTATATACACGGTACCAGTACTGAGTTGATGTGCAGGGGTACGAGGTACTAACGTGGCTATACACACGGTACCAGTACTGAGTTGATGTGCAGGGGTACGAGGTACTAACGTGGCTATACACACGGTACCAGTACTGAGTTGATGTGCAGGGGTACGAGGCAATAACGTGGCTATATACACGGTACCAGTACTGAGTTGATGTGCAGGGGTACGAGGTACTAACGTGGCTATACACACGGTACCAGTACTGAGACATGTGCAGGGGTACGAGGTACTAACGTGGCTATACACACGGTACCAGTACTGAGTCATGTGCAGGGGTACGAGGTACTAACGTGGCTATACACACGGTACCAGTACTGAGTCATGTGCAGGGGTACGAGGTACTAACGTGGCTATATACACGGTACCAGTACTGAGTTGATGTGCAGGGGTACGAGGTAATAACATGGCTATATACACGGTACCAGTACTGAGTTGATGTGCAGGGGTACGAGGTAATAACATGGCTATATACACGGTACCAGTACTGAGTTGATGTGCAGGGGTACGAGGTAATAACATGGCTATATACACAGTACCAGTACTGAGTTGATGTGCAGGGGTACGAGCTAATAACGTGGCTATACACGCGGTACCAGTACTGAGTTGATGTGCAGGGGTACGAGGTACTAACGTGGCTATATACACGGTACCAGTACTGAGTCATGTGCAGGGGTACGAGGTACTAACGTGGCTATATACACGGTACCAGTACTGAGTTGATGTGCAGGGGTACGAGGTACTAACGTGGCTATATACACGGTACCAGTACTGAGTTGATGTGCAGGGGTACGAGGTACTAACGTGGCTATATACCCACGGTACCAGTACTGAGTTGATGTGCAGGGGTACGAGGTACTAACGTGGCTATACACACGGTACCAGTACTGAGTTGATGTGCAGGGGTACGAGGCAATAACGTGGCTATATACACGGTACCAGTACTGAGTTGATGTGCAGGGGTACGAGGTACTAACGTGGCTATACACACGGTACCAGTACTGAGTTGATGTGCAGGGGTACGAGGTACTAACGTGGCTATATACACGGTACCAGTACTGAGTCATGTGCAGGGGTACGAGGTACTAACGTGGCTATATACACGGTACCAGTACTGAGTTGATGTGCAGGGGTACGAGGTACTAACGTGGCTATATACACGGTACCAGTACTGAGTTGATGTGCAGGGGTACGAGGTACTAACGTGGCTATATACACGGTACCAGTACTGAGTTGATGTGCAGGGATACGAGGTACTAACGTGGCTATATACCCACGGTACCAGTACTGAGTTGATGTGCAGGGGTACGAGGTACTAAAGTGGCTATACATACGGTACCAGTACTGAGTTGATGTGCAGGGGTACGAGGCAATAACGTGGCTATATACACGGTACCAGTACTGAGTTGATGTGCAGGGGTACGAGGTACTAACGTGGCTATACACACGGTACCAGTACTGAGTTGATGTGCAGGGGTACGAGGTACTAACGTGGCTATATACACGGTACCAGTACTGAGTTGATGTGCAGGGGTACGTTGTACTAACGTGGCTATACACACGGTACCAGTACTGAGTTTATGTGCAGGGGTACGAGGTACTAACGTGGCTATACACACGGTACCAGTACTGAGTTGATGTGCAGGGGTACGAGGTACTAACGTGGCTATATACACGGTACCAGTACTGAGTCATGTGCAGGGGTACGAGGTACTAACGTGGCTATATACACGGTACCAGTACTGAGTCATGTGCAGGGGTACGAGGTACTAACGTGGCTATATACACGGTACCAGTACTGAGTTGATGTGCAGGGGTACGAGGTACTAACGTGGCTATATACACGGTACCAGTACTGAGTTGATGTGCAGGGGTACGAGGTACTAACGTGGCTATATACACGGTACCAGTACTGAGTTGATGTGCAGGGATACGAGGTACTAACGTGGCTATATACCCACGGTACCAGTACTGAGTTGATGTGCAGGGGTACGAGGTACTAACGTGGCTATACACACGGTACCAGTACTGAGTTGATGTGCAGGGGTACGAGGCAATAACGTGGCTATATACACGGTACCAGTACTGAGTTGATGTGCAGGGGTACGAGGTACTAACGTGGCTATACACACGGTACCAGTACTGAGTTGATGTGCAGGGGTACGAGGTACTAACGTGGCTATATACACGGTACCAGTACTGAGTTGATGTGCAGGGGTACGTTGTACTAACGTGGCTATACACACGGTACCAGTACTGAGTTTATGTGCAGGGGTACGAGGTACTAACGTGGCTATATACACGGTACCAGTACTGAGTTGATGTGCAGGGGTACGTTGTACTAACGTGGCTATATACACGGTACCAGTACTGAGTTGATGTGCAGGGGTACGAGGTACTAACGTGGCTATATACACGGTACCAGTACTGAGTTGATGTGCAGGGGTACGAGGTACTAACGTGGCTATATACACGGTACCAGTACTGAGTTGATGTGCAGGGGTACGTTGTACTAACGTGGCTATATACACAGTACCAGTACTGAGTTGATGTGCATGGGGTACGTTGTACTAACGTGGCTATATACACAGTACCAGTACTGAGTTGATGTGCAGGGGTACGAGGTAATAACATGGCTATATACACAGTACCAGTACTGAGTTGATGTGCAGGGGTACGAGCTAATAACGTGGCTATACACGCGGTACCAGTACTGAGTTGATGTGCAGGGGTACGAGGTACTAACGTGGCTATATACACGGTACCAGTACTGAGTCATGTGCAGGGGTACGAGGTACTAACGTGGCTATATACACGGTACCAGTACTGAGTTGATGTGCAGGGGTACGAGGTACTAACGTGGCTATATACACGGTACCAGTACTGAGTTGATGTGCAGGGGTACGAGGTACTAACGTGGCTATATACCCACGGTACCAGTACTGAGTTGATGTGCAGGGGTACGAGGTACTAACGTGGCTATACACACGGTACCAGTACTGAGTTGATGTGCAGGGGTACGAGGCAATAACGTGGCTATATACACGGTACCAGTACTGAGTTGATGTGCAGGGGTACGAGGTACTAACGTGGCTATACACACGGTACCAGTACTGAGTTGATGTGCAGGGGTACGAGGTACTAACGTGGCTATATACACGGTACCAGTACTGAGTCATGTGCAGGGGTACGAGGTACTAACGTGGCTATATACACGGTACCAGTACTGAGTTGATGTGCATGGGGTACGAGGTAATAACGTGGCTATATACACGGTACCAGTACTGAGTTGATGTGCAGGGGTACGAGGTACTAACGTGGCTATACACACGGTACCAGTACTGAGTTGATGTGCAGGGGTACGAGGTAATAACGTGGCTATATACACGGTACCAGTACTGAGTTGATGTGCAGGGGTACGAGGTACTAACGTGGCTATATACACGGTACCAGTACTGAGTTGATGTGCAGGGGTACGAGGTAATAACGTGGCTATATACACGGTACCAGTACTGAGTTGATGTGCAGGGGTACGAGGTACTAACGTGGCTATATACACGGTACCAGTACTGAGTTGATGTGCAGGGGTACGAGGTAATAACGTGGCTATATACCCACGGCACCAGTACTGAGTTGATGTGCAGGGGTACGAGGTACTAACGTGGCTATACACACGGTACCAGTACTGAGTTGATGTGCAGGGGTACGAGGTAATAACATGGCTATATATACACGGTACCAGTACTGAGTTGATGTGCAGGGGTACGAGGTATTAACATGGCTATATACACAGTACCAGTACTGAGTTGATGTGCAGGGGTACGAGCTAATAACGTGGCTATACACGCGGTACCAGTACTGAGTTGATGTGCAGGGGTACGAGGTACTAACGTGGCTATATAAACGGTACCAGTACTGAGTCATGTGCAGGGGTACGAGGTACTAACGTGGCTATATACACGGTACCAGTACTGAGTTGATGTGCAGGGGTACGAGGTACTAACGTGGCTATATACACGGTACCAGTACTGAGTTGATGTGCAGGGGTACGAGGTACTAACGTGGCTATATACACGGTACCAGTACTGAGTTGATGTGCAGGGATACGAGGTACTAACGTGGCTATATACCCACGGTACCAGTACTGAGTTGATGTGCAGGGGTACGAGGTACTAACGTGGCTATACACACGGTACCAGTACTGAGTTGATGTGCAGGGGTACGAGGCAATAACGTGGCTATATACACGGTACCAGTACTGAGTTGATGTGCAGGGGTACGAGGTACTAACGTGGCTATACACACGGTACCAGTACTGAGTTGATGTGCAGGGGTACGAGGTACTAACGTGGCTATATACACGGTACCAGTACTGAGTCATGTGCAGGGGTACGAGGTACTAACGTGGCTATATACACGGTACCAGTACTGAGTTGATGTGCAGGGGTACGAGGTACTAACGTGGCTATATACACGGTACCAGTACTGAGTTGATGTGCAGGGGTACGAGGTACTAACGTGGCTATATACACGGTACCAGTACTGAGTTGATGTGCAGGGATACGAGGTACTAACGTGGCTATATACACGGTACCAGTACTGAGTTGATGTGCAGGGGTACGAGGTACTAACGTGGCTATATACACGGTACCAGTACTGAGTTGATGTGCAGGGGTACGTTGTACTAACGTGGCTATATACACAGTACCAGTACTGAGTTGATGTGCATGGGGTACGTTGTACTAACGTGGCTATATACACAGTACCAGTACTGAGTTGATGTGCAGGGTTACGAGGTACTAACGTGGCTATATACACGGTACCAGTACTGAGTTGATGTGCAGGGGTACGTTGTACTAACGTGGCTATATACACAGTACCAGTACTGAGTTGATGTGCAGGGGTACGAGGTACTAACGTGGCTATATACACGGTACCAGTACTGAGTTGATGTGCATGGGGTACGAGGTAATAACGTGGCTATATACACGGTACCAGTACTGAGTTGATGTGCAGGGGTACGAGGTACTAACGTGGCTATACACACGGTACCAGTACTGAGTTGATGTGCAGGGGTACGAGGTAATAACGTGGCTATATACACGGTACCAGTACTGAGTTGATGTGCAGGGGTACGAGGTACTAACGTGGCTATATACACGGTACCAGTACTGAGTTGATGTGCAGGGGTACGAGGTAATAACGTGGCTATATACACGGTACCAGTACTGAGTTGATGTGCAGGGGTACGAGGTACTAACGTGGCTATATACACGGTACCAGTACTGAGTTGATGTGCAGGGGTACGAGGTAATAACGTGGCTATATACCCACGGCACCAGTACTGAGTTGATGTGCAGGGGTACGAGGTACTAACGTGGCTATACACACGGTACCAGTACTGAGTTGATGTGCAGGGGTACGAGGTAATAACATGGCTATATACACACGGTACCAGTACAGAGTTGATCTGCAGGGGTACGAGGCAATAACGTGGCTATACACGCGGTACCAGTACTGAGTTGATGTGCAGGGGTACGAGGTCATTGAGGTAGATACAGTAACAGTCAAAAGTTTGGACACACCTACTCATTCAAAGATTTTTCTTAATTTTCACTATTTTCTACATTGTAGAATAATATAACATCAAAACTATGAAATAACACACATGGAATCATGTAGTAAGCAAAAAAAAGTGTTAAACAAATAAAAATATATGCTTCACAGAGTTCAAGAAACAGACACATCTCAACATCAACTGTTCAGAGGAGACTGCATGAATCAGGCCTTTATGGTCAAATTGCTGCAAAAAGAACACTACTAAAGGACACCAATTAGAAGAGACTTGCTTGGGTCAAGAAACACAAGCAATGGACATTAGACCGGTGGAAATCAGATAGATAAAACATTAGCAGCAGCGTATGTGATGAGTCTAAAGAGTTTGTGCAAAAAGGGTCAATGCAGATAGTCTGGGTAGCTATTGGTGAACTATTTAACTATTTAGCAGTCCTGTGGCTTGGGAGTAGAAACTGTTTAGGATCTTGTTGGTTCTAGACTTGGTGCTTTGGTGCCGCTTGCCGTGCAGTAGCAGAGAACAGTCTAGGATTTGGGTGGCTGTAGTCTGACTATTTTTAGTGCTATCCCTTATATAGTATAACATTTACTTATACATAGTTTGTGAAGCATCTATGTATGCCTTATC
Organism: Salvelinus fontinalis; assembly: GCF_029448725.1. NCBI lineage: Eukaryota > Metazoa > Chordata > Actinopteri > Salmoniformes > Salmonidae > Salvelinus > Salvelinus fontinalis. The sequence continues at coordinate 26,431,693 of NC_074668.1, read as the reverse complement.
ATTGGTTAGTAAGGGCTTATAAGATGTACTTTGAATAATGAACAAAATATCATATACTGAACAGGGATTGGCTCATGTCTGTAAACAACAATGTTTGGTTTGCACCATGGGCGTCCACAGTTCCTTCAGTCTCTGCATCCTCTATGCTGAATATGTACTTGACCTGGAACATCTCTCATATCCACACACTGACAGGCTTCCACCGGTAATACTGTAAGCCCCTTAGACTGCTTGAAATTCCAACTAGGCCTTTGCCCTTGGGATCTTCTTTGTACACTAAACCCACAGAGCTTTGCATGTCACCCTGCTGCACAGTCGTCACTGTCAAAGGTCTCTCAAATCAAATACACTGCATATCCTCCTCTACACATGCATATGACTGGGTTGGATTCTGTGTCTTGAACAACTTTGTAATCTTTACAAAAAATAACAACATGGGTGTGTGTGTGTGTGTGTGTGTGTGTGTGTGTGTGTGTGTGTGTGTGTGTGTGTGTGTGAGTGAGCCCGTTTCAGCTGAACCACTACAAATGCTGTTGATGAATGCTATCGCTGATAGGAACATGTCTTGGCCACCTTAAGAGAATTATTGGATTCCTGTTTTTGTTGTCCTGTACAGCTGTAATTTCCACTCAAGTAGAGGTGAGCACCATTGTGAGGCAGAAGGCAATGACAAGATGGAGCTATCCAGGTCGATAGAGGAAGAGCTGGAGGGCTCTTGTCAGGTGACAGAGGGATATTGGTTGGGGTTGAAACCTTTTTGTTGAATGGAGCCAGACCATGATGAACAGACAACCTAGACACCACTGGACTGAATTATAAATAAGGACTCTAATTGCTTTTAAAGTGTTAAGGTTAAGGCAAAGTCAAGATAAAACAAGATGTGTAGCGTACATTTGAACGAATATGTCGTTGGGTTTCTTTTCATTTAACTATGTAAATATTGTTTGATTGAATCCATGATTCCTAGGCAATCCGTAATTTTGACTAAGACATTAATGAGCGAGCTAGGATGGTTGTAGTAAATGTAACTCTTTATTTAGCACTTCTGAAATATACACGACAACATTCAGAACATGTGCCACTCTTACAGTGTTCTCCCTGTACACCAAGTCAGAACCGTAGGATAAATAAAAGGGGCACATAAGCAGACAATGAAACCTCTTACAATATTCTATGATTACGTTTCTATAAAACAGGTTATAGGCTACATGTGCACCACCAAGTCAGAACAGCAGGTGAAATTAAGAGGTGAAAATAGACCAAATTATTAGGTGGTGAGGCACATGGGCTACTAACAGCTTACTACACAACATACACTTAGTATTACTTTCTTAGCTACAGTTTACACATCTCCCTGGCGTATTACATCATTATTGCAGCAGCATACAAGACATTTTTCGACTTGTAGTGCTGTGCTTACTTGAACAGGAAGGTGGCACGGCGGTCCTTCGTGGGCAAATTTTGTTATCAAACTTTGTCATCAAAGTCTGGCATTTTCTGGATTTATGGTGCTTTCAAGACAACTGGGATCTCTGAAAAAAGGTTGAATCATGATCTTCAGGTCGTAGTGATCTTCAGGTCGTAGCTCTACAAAAAGGCCCGAGTTCCGGATTTACAATTCCGAGTTGGATGACCGTTGAAAACATATTTTCCCAGTCAGATATTTTCCTGAGTTTCCAGTTGTCTTGAAAGCACCATAAATCCAGAGAATGCCACTGACGATTTCACAGTTCCTAGTTAACAGTTGTTAGGAGCGTGGCACAAATCATGCTTCATTGACAGCACGGCCAATGTTTAATGTTTATCATTCTAAACTTGGAAAAGAGACCCTTAATCCCAGATTTGGGACCACACAGCCACTCAACTGAATAGCAGGCTAGTGATTGCTTTGCAATGAATGCAGTTAGCCACTGATTCCTTCCAATCCACTCAGTGTTGAATTTGCGATTTCCAACTTGTCGTTTAATGTTTATGTCCAATGGCCGATGTGCACCGATATGGTTTATCTATAATTTATTTTCATTATTTCTCTTCATATGACAAGGGTTAAAAAGGATTTGCCAGTAGATTGCCGACTTGATTCATGATGATGACTGCTAGCTAAGATTTTGAAAGTATGATGTTGACATGATCAGTCCAATCAAAGCTACTGTAGATATATAACATTATTTGACGTCATTTTATCTGTGGCCAATGACCTTGAGCCTTCTTGGATGGGCACTTCTAAATGTAACTCTATGGCAGCAACCAAGGGACTTGAATTTTCGAGCTCTACCCTTAGACTTGGCGGTGACCAATGACCTTGAGCCTTCTTGGATGGGCACTTCTAATGTAACTCTATGGCAGCAACCAAGGGACTTGAATTTTCGAGCTCTACCCTTAGACTTGGCGGTGACGTAGTTTCCTCATGAGTGACAGAGCACTGAGGAAATCACGGCGCAACTAGAGAACATTACCAACACCTACGCTCTGTATTTTCCGCTGGCTGCCCCACTACCACAGAAAGCACTGAGCTAGGCTGAAACACTTGCATTTTGGAGCTGCCTTACTCAAGAAAGCAAAAAATAGACTGTTTGTATGAGGCTTATTATTGTTATTAATATTATTATATTATTATATTATTTATTTTTGCAGTTTGCAAACTGATATGTGACATGTATTAATGCCAAAATAACATGCAAGACAGGCAACTCCCCCCCCCAATTTTTTTTATTTTTATAAAAATGAATGACGGGTCGCCACTGATCATGACTAGCTTATACTAGCTGGTGTCTCTTCTGTTTGATCATGCTGCTCACCATGTGTTGTTCTGCCCCTGAACAAGGCAGTTAACAAGGCAGTGAACAAGGCAGTTAATCCACTGCTCCCTGGTAGGCCGTCATTGAAAATAAGAATTTGTTCTTAACTGACTTGCCTAGTTAAATAAAGGTATAAATAAAATAATAATAATAATAATAAAATATAAATATTAAATGTGCTGGCAAGGAAGCCACCCTGACATAATCTATAGTTACAGAGGTCGCTATTGGGTGAAGAACTCCAATGTTTTTCTGTGTTATTCGCTTTGCAAGATACTAGTCCTCAGTCCTTCTCTGTCTGCTCCAGAGGTGATCATCTGATAGCCTAGCGGAGGGCAGGCTAGCACCAAGCGACAGTCACAGGGCATTAGCCATAGCCGAGAGGAGCCTATCTCTAGCCCTTAACTTTAGCCTGATGCTAAGGTGTTGTGACACTGCCTCAGCCAACCACTGGGATTCTGGGGCGCTTCTTTTTCTTCTTCTTATGTTTTTGTTTAGAATTAAGTTTTTTTGTCATCACATGACATGAAATGGAATTATCAAGGTGGAAGTTTCTCTGTTGCTTGAGGTTTGATACAAATTTGTAGATAATATTCACTTTCATTCTTACCAAGCGACCTGCAAATCACGGACCTGCAAATCACGGACCTGCAAATCAAAATGTTATGATTCCTTCCCAAAGCTTCCATATGCTCTTACAGTATGTCCGTTCAAATGAAGTAATGTCAAGTAATGTGTATAGTGTGCATGTTATTGTGTGTTTGTATGCATGTGCCTGTGTTTGTGTTGCTTCACAGTCCCTGCTGTCCCTTAATTGCATCAGTTACCTGATGTGGAATAGACTTCCATTATTCATGGCTTTATGTAGTACTGCGCGCCTCCTATAGTCTGTTCTGGACTTGGGGACTGTGAAGAGACCTCTGGTGGCATATCTTGTGGGGTATGTATGGGTGTCTGAGCTGTGTGCCAGTAGTTTAGACAGACAGCTCGCTATATTCAACATGTCAATACCTTCACAAGTACAGGTAGTGATGAAGTCAATCTCTCCTCCACTTTGAGCCAGGAGAGATTGACATGCGTATTATTAATGTTAGCTCTCTGGGATACACATAACTAGGGCCTGTAGTACAGGCTTCTCCCCGTCTTAGCTACTGTTGTATCAATATGTTTTGACCATGACAGTTTACAATCCAGGGTTACTCCAAGAAGTGTAGTCACCTCAATATGCTCAATTTGCACATTATTCATTACAAGATAATAGTTGTTGACCTAGCTAGTGTATGCCCTAATCCCAATTCAATCATAAAAAATCTGAAGGATAGGCATCTGAAATGATAGAAATTAGATGTACTTCAGATCATATTTAGCTGGATCTACTTAACAGATGGGGTGGGATACGAAATCAACTCATCACACCACTGACGACCTCTGAAAAGGTCTGACAAACTTTGATTTCGCAATGAACTATTATTTTAAATTCACTCTGATACTTTGGCCTGTCCTAAATTCCAAGTATTGTTGGAATGTACATTCCCTAATTCAGAGCACTGTTGCCAACCAACCTCCCAACCATCATAATGGAAAGAGTGATGTCCATCGAGATGAGAGCACGTCTTAATTTGATAATTCACTGATCCTAGTTCAGTTCGCTTGTTCAATACCAGGACAGTCAGTGGGTTAATGTGTGTACATGGCAAATATCCATCTATCATTAAATCAACATTTACTCCTGTCCATCTGCCTCAACGAGATCCCATCTTTCTTCCAATCCATGATAACAACAACGTGATCTGTATCACTCCGGCAACAGTTCCCTTTCAGAGTAGAGTGTCAGAGTGAACTCACGAATGCATCCCTCCCTGGCTTTTCATCAGACCTGACAACACTGTTCTTATGCTCACACATTTGATAGGTCCTCCCTTCCTGTAAAGGATCACAGTCCCCATCACAAGACAAGGCAGTCTCCTCCCTCCACAGTCCCCATCACATTTGATAGGTCCTCCCTTCCTGTAAAGGATCACAGTCCCCATCACAAGACAAGGCAGTTCCCTCCCTCCATAGTCCCCATCACAAGACAAGGCAGTTCCCTCCCTCCATAGTCCCCATCACATGACAAGGCAGTTCCCTCCCTCCATAGTCCCCATCACATGACAAGGCAGTTCCCTCCCTCCATAGTCCCCATCACAAGACAAGGCAGTTCCCTCCCTCCATAGTCCCCATCACAAGACAAGGCAGTTCCCTCCCTCCGTAGTCCCCATCACAAGACAAGGCAGTCTCCTCCGTCCATAGTCCCCATCACAAGATAAGGCAGTCTCCTCCCTCCATAGTCCCCATCACAAGACAAGGCAGTTCCCTCCCTCCATAGTCCCCATCACAAGATAAGGCAGTCTCCTCCCTCCATAGTCCCCATCACAAGACAAGGCAGTTCCCTCCCTCCATAGTCCCCATCACAAGACAAGGCAGTTCCCTCCCTCCATAGTCCCCATCACAAGATAAGGCAGTCTCCTCCCTCCATAGTTCCCATCACAAGATAAGGCAGTCTCCTCCCTCCATAGTTCCCATCACAAGATAAGGCAGTCTCCTCCCTCCATAGTTCCCATCACAAGATAAGGCAGTCTCCTCCCTCCATAGTCCCCATCACAAGATAAGGCAGTCTCCTCCCTCCATAGTCCCATCACAAAATAAGGCAGTCTCCTCCCTCCATAGTCCCCATCACAACAAGGCAGTCCCCATCACATGACAAGTCAGTCCCTTCCGTCCATAGTCCCCATCACATTGCAAGGCAGTCTCCTCCGTCCATAGTCCCCATCATATGACAAGGCAGTCTCCTCCGGCCATAGTCCCCATCACATGACAAGTCAGTCCCCTCCGTCCATAGTCCCCATCACATTGCAAGGCAGTCTCCTCCCTCCATAGTCCCCACCTTACTAAAGCATCCAGCAGGGTTATAGCCCTCCCTGCCAAATCAAGCCCCCTGGTCCTGAATAAGACAATCTCCTCCTCCAAGACAATCTCCTCCCCCCTTAAATTCCCACTAGCAGCCCCTCAGGCTTGGCGACTTGCCCCCCTAATCTCCCCACGTCTCCTTCCTCCTCCTACTCCCATGTGCCAACATCAGATTTCGGACCATGTGTCAGATCAGCCAAGTCTGCGACTTAGATCAGCACGTTCTCCAAAAACTGGGCAACGAACAAATGGGAATCTCTCAATCAGTGTATCTGGCTGACTTAGTGACTAGCTGGCTAACTGACTGCCTTACTGACTGACTGACGGACTAGCTGGCTGACTAGCTGGCTGACTGATGGGTTGTCAGCAGAAGGAAGCTGAGTTCTCAGTAATAAAGTCACACACGCAGTACCCTCTGCACCATGCAGTTTAAACCAGTAGAAAGAGGACATTACAACATGTGTGTGACAGACCAGGGTTCGAGCCCAGGTCTTCTGTGCGCCTTGAACCTGTGTTAGCCTGTTGAGCTTAAAACAAGGCATTAGCTGAATGTGACGAACAGAGACTTCTGCCTTATCTCAGATAGAGGACATCCCCCATTCACCACAGAGATAAAGGACATCCCCCATTCACTACAGCGATAGAGGACATCCCCCATTCACCACAGAGATAGAGGACATCCCCAATTCACTACAGAGATAGAGGACATTTTCCCCATTCACCACAGAGAAAGAGGAGATTTTCCCCAATCCCCACAGAGATAGAGGACATCCCTCATTCACCACAGAGATAGAGGACATCCCCCATTCACCACAGAGATAGAGGACATCCCCCATTCACAACAGAGATAGAGGACATCCCCCATGCACTACAGAGATAGAGGACATTTTCCCCATTCACCATAGAGATAGAGGACATCCCCCATTCATCACAGAGATAGAGGACATCCCCCCATTCACCACAGAGATAGAGGCCATCCCCCATTCACCACAGAGATAGAGGACATCCCCCATTCACCACAGAGATAGAGGACATCCCCCATTCACTACAGAGATAGAGGACATCCCCCATTCACCACAGAGATAGAGGACATCCCCCATTCACTACAGAGATAGAGGACATCCCCCATTCACTACAGAGATAGAGGACATCCCCCATTCACCACAGAGATAGAGGACATCCCCCCCATTCACCACAGAGATAGAGGACACCCCCCCCCCCCCCCATTCACCACAGATATAGAGGACATCCCCCATTCACTACAGAGATAGAGGACATCCCCCATTCACCACGGAGATAGAGGACACCCCCCCCCATTTACTACAGAGATAGAGGACATCCCCCATTCACTACAGAGATAGAGGACATCCCCCATTCACTACAGAGATAGAGGACATCCCCCATTCACCACAGAGATAGAGGAGATTTTCCCCAGTCACCACAGAGATAGAGGAGATTTTCCCCAGTCACCACAGAGATAGAGGACATTCCCCCCCATTAACCACAGATATATAGGACATCCCCTATTCACCACAGAGATAGAGGAGATTTCCCCCAGTCACCACAGAGATAGAGGACATTCACCACAGAGATAGAGGACATCCCCCATTCACCACAGTGATAGAAGACATCCCCCATTCACCACAGAGATAGAGGACATCCCCCCCATTCACCACAGATATAGAGGACATCCCCCCCATTCACCACAGAGATAGAGGACATCCCCCATTCACCACAGTGATAGAAGACATCCCCCATTCACCACAGTGATAGAGGACATCCCCCATTCACCACAGAGATAGAGGACATCCTCCATTCACCACAGAGATAGAGGACATTCACCACAGAGATAGAGGACATTCACTACAGAGATAGAGGACATCCCCCCATTCACTACAGAGATAGAGGACATTCACCACAGAGATAGAGGACATCCCCCATTCACTACAGAGATAGAGGACATTCACCACAGAGATAGAGGACATCCCCCCCATTCACTACAGAGATAGAGGACATTCACCACAGAGATAGAGGACATCCCCCCCATTCACTACAGAGATAGAGGACATTCACCACAGAGATAGAGCATAAGATATAATCATGGAGATCATGAAGATGTGCTGGAAACGAGAGGACAGGTTTTCACTGATCTGTGTAATGCAGTGTTAGGAACAGGTTTTCCAAAACCCCATTTTTTTATATAAAGTTCTACTTGAAATGTCTGTCATATCTGCAGTTCACACAAGCTGTGAATGTGAATGAAGCAAATCCCTCAATTTGTAGCTAAGACCAATTAGCATTTTAAACCCGGTGCTAGCTATCTGCACAACAACAGCTTTCAATGTGTTTCGTTTCTCACATGTTGGCTTTAATCCAGCGTGTTAGGTTAAATCTCCCATTTGTTTATGCCTAAGGGCACAGCGCATTTGAATGGAAATGGCCCCATGTCAACCTTATTTTTAATTGAACCTTTATTTAACTGGTCAGTTAAGAACAAATTCTTATTTACAATGACAACCTACCCGAGCCAAACCCAGATGACACTGTGCCACCAGGCGCCGCCCTATGGTACTCCCAATCACGGCCAGATGGGATACAGCCTGGATTCGAACCAGGGACTGCAGTGACACCTATTGCACTGAGATGTAGTGCCTTAGACCACTGCACCACTCGGGAGCACCCTTATGGCAGAGGCCTGCTTTGTCTGAGGAGTCTCCGGGCAGCCCAGTCTTTCAAACTATGATTTGTGTCATATAGAATAAATATCACTGAGTTCAGTCTTTCTACAAACACATGACATAGAGGGCCTGGTGGTCTTTCCACAAACACATGACATAGTGGGCCTGGTGGTCTTTCCACAAACACATGACATAGTGGGCCTGGTGGTCTTTCCACAAACACATGACATAGATGACCTGGTGGTCTTTCCACAAACACATGACATAGAGGGCCTGGTGGTCTTTCCACAAACACATGACATAGAGGGCCTGGTGGTCTTTCCACAAACACATGACATAGAGGGCCTGGTGGTCTTTACACAAACACATAACATAAAGGACCTGGTGGTCTTTCCACAAAAACATGACATAAAGGACCTGGTGGTCTTTCCACAAAAACATGACATAAAGGACCTGGTGGTCTTTCCACAAACACATGACATAGAGGGCCTGGTGGTCTTTACACAAACACATAACATAAAGGACCTGGTGGTCTTTCCACAAAAACATGACATAAAGGACCTGGTGGTCTTTCCACAAACACATGACATAAAGGACCTGGTGGTCTTTACACAAACACAAGACATAAAGGACCTGGTGGTCTTTCCACAAACACATGACATAAAGGACCTGGTGGTCTTTCCACAAACACATGACATAAAGGACCTGGTGGTCTTTACACAAACACAAGACGTAAAGGACCTGGTGGTCTTTCCACAAACACACGACGTAAAGGACCTGGTGGTCTTTCCACAAACACATGACATAAAGGACCTGGTGGTCTTTACACAAACACATATTATAAAGGACCTGGTGGTATTTCCACAAATACATGACATAAAGGACCTAGTGGTCTTTCCACAAACACAAGACATAAAGGACCTGGTGGTCTTTCCACAAACACACGACGTAAAGGACCTGGTGGTCTTTCCACAAACACATGACATAAAGGACCTGGTGGTATTTCCACAAACACAAGACATAAAGGACCTGGTGGTCTTTCCACAAACACATGACATAAAGGACCTGGTGGTCTTTCCACAAACACACAATGTAAAGGATGTTTCTCCACAAACACATGACATAAAGGTTGTTTCTCCACAAACTCATGACATAAAGGACCTGGTGGTCTTTCCACAAACACATGACATAGAGGACCTGGTGGTCTTTCCACAAACACATGACATAAAGGACCTGGTGGTCTTTCCACAAACACACAATGTAAAGGATGTTTCTCCACAAACACACGACATAAAGGATGTTTCTCCACAAACACACGACATAAAGGATGTTTCTCCACAAACACATGACATAAAGGACCTTGTTGTTTCTCCACAAACACATGACATAAAGGATGTTTCTCCACAAACACATGACATAAAGGACCTTGATGTTTCTCCACAAACACATGACATAAAGGACCTGGTGGTCTTTCCACAAACACACAATGTAAAGGATGTTTCTCCACAAACACATGACATAAAGGATGTTTCTCCACAAACACACGACATAAAGGATGTTTCTCCACAAACACACGACATAAAGGATGTTTCTCCACAAACACACGACATAAAGGATGTTTCACCAAAAACACACGACATAAAGGATGTTTCTCCACAAACACACGACATAAAGGATGTTTCTCCACAAACACACGACATAAAGGATGTTTCTCCACAAGCTGTATTTTCTCCAGTGCTGTTGGTGATGTATTTTTGGAACATTTTGACCCTGAATTGAAGGAACATAACAGTCTACAGATGACGGTCCTCTGGTGTCCAGAGGATAAATAAAAAGCTTGAAGTAGGAGAACATCTTCTTTAGTTCTGTTCCTTTGTAGACGACAGTTTGTCCTTCAATTGGTAACGTTTGCCTCAAGAGTATTAGGAAATGTCTCCCTCTGGCCTCAATCTGACCTAAATATGCCATAAAACATTCCCTCAAAAGTACATTGAAATAAACGTAATCTGACCGTTAATCCTCATAGCGTTTTAATAGAAGATATTAATGTAGTGGAACTGTAGTGCCAGGACAAAAGGCAACATGGAGGTTTGAAACCACTGGTTAAGACCACACCACTGTATAGTACTTCAGCTCATAAAGATGTTAATATAAAATAAATAAGTACTGTGCACCAAAGTAGTTGCTGGTCATTGGGTTGGAACTACACAACAAGTACCTTAGTATTCAAGCAAAGACTTTATATAAAGTTACAAAATGTACAGACAGACTGATGCACACGCATGCTCGCTCGCTCGCGCGCGCGCGCGCGCACGCACACACACACACACACACACACACACACACACACACACACACACACACACACACACACACACACACACACACACACACACACACACACACACACACACACACACACACACACACACACACACACACACACACACACACACACACAGTGCATCTTAAGCCAGGAACGCATCTTAAGCCCTCCTCCCCCAGCGAAGCTGTTATCTGTGGATGGGGACGCCTAAAAGGGGGTCTTTGACAAGAGCTGGGACAGCACACAAAAGGGGCTTAGGGAAGGGGATTTTTTATCAGCCACGGTCAGGGTTGAGAGGAGAGGCAGGTGTCCAATAGCAACCACAGTCTCGTCTTCTTCCCCTCTCACACTAAAATGTCTCCCACCCTCTTTGTGCAAAGCCTGGACTGGGGGATTTAAGGTCGGCTGATACCCCAGAACTCAAGTCTGTTCCCGGAAAACACAGTTCTCGTTCACCCACATAACCCAGCCCCCTTCTCCCTACCAGCCCCCCCCCCCCCCACTACTCAGCAGAAGGGCGGTTGAATATTAAGTACGGTTCACTACTCGGCCCAACGACGGCCAGACATTATGCAAACGTATCATTTACATGTGTGAGAAGCGCCCTCCCTCAGACACCAGCTACCACTGACAGTGGGTCACTAGCCTGGGGCTTTCTCCTTCTGCAGACAGCAGCTACCGCTGTCGAGGGGGGCCCCTGGGCTTTCCCCTTCCTCAGATACCAGCTACCATTGTCAGGGGGCCCCTGGGATATGAAAGAGTGGTGTGTGATTAAGGGATGGGTTGATCACAAAGGAGGCCATGCTGGAGAGCCACTCAAAATGTTTGGCCTGTTGTAAGAGAGATGGTTGTTTGTACAATGCTTTAGTTCAGGTGCCCTGGATTGTGACCAAGGTTAATAAGAGCTCTTCCACCTGCTGGTTTAGAGCATAACGAGGACACTGAAGGTGAAAACAGCCGTATGGATCTGTGTCAGGACACCCCATGTGTTGTTATAATGTACCGCTCCAATGCTTTCTCTTTTCTAACCAGGAAGGAACGTGGTTAGAGATATAGATTTGAAAGACACAGCTTTATTTGTGTGTGTGTGTGTGTGTGTGTGTCTGTGTGTGCACTAACTAATTCCTCTCTCACACACACTGCCACTGGGCTTACACAGTCCTTGTATGGTCTGTACCTCTGTCTCTCTTCCTCAGTCTGTGTGTGTGTGTTTATTAATAGGAAAACAGGTGCTCGTGCACCACACACACACACACACACACACACACACACACACACACACACACACACACACACACACACACACACACACACACACACACACACACACACACACACACACACACACACACACACACACACACACACACACACACACACACACACCATTCACACACCATTCACACACCATTCACACCTAGACAATTAGCAGGGAGTGGCATCCTTTGATGATGGAAAAGGTTGACAGAGCGAAATGTCCTGAAATGTTTATGGTGACCGCAGCACACCTCTTTCCCCAACGTCCTCACATTTCCCCCTGAGCGTGAAGCGTCTGTACCGTTATATTCATTTGCATTTCTGCACCGTCAGCTGAACGTGGTTGGTGAGGTTGTTTAGACATTAAAATGATCCAACCCTCATCTTGCATGCTACACCTCTGGATCCAATCAGTGTTTGAGATGCTTATACCACAGAACGAAAGGCTTGAGGGGTTGCTAGACCCTAACAAACAACCCCTTTAGAGCACTTGTTGAACTGCAGCAGCTGTAAATAGCAGGTTAACTAGATGGGTTAACTGTGAGGCCTGGCTTGGCAGCAGCTAGTAGAACAGCTCATAAAACAACGCATGTCAATCAAGCCGTCACTACTGAGTGTAGAGTAGAATAGGTTTCTGATTCCACCGATAAAATTGAAGTGGACTAACTCTTGTTTTAATACACTGCTGGATGACTAAGGAAGTGGAATAACTCCTGTTTTAATGCACTGCTGAATGACTAAGGAAGTGGAATAACTCCTGTTTTAATACACTGCTGGATGACTAAGGAAGTGGAATAACTCCTGTTTTAATGCACTGCTGAATGACTAAGGAAGTGGAATAACTCCTGTTTTAATACATTGCAGAATGACTAAGGAAGTGGAATAACTCCTGTTTTAATACACTGCTGAATGACTAAGGAAGTGGAATAACTTCTGTTTTAATAGACAGCTGAATGACTAAGGAAGTGGAAAAACTCCTGTTTTAATACACTGCTGAATGACTAAGGAAGTGGAATAACTCCTGTTTCAATACACTGCTGAATGACTAAGGAAGTGGAATAGCTCTTGTTTTAATAGACTACTGAATGACTAATGAAGTGGAATAACTCCTGTTTTAATAGACTGATGAATGACTAAAGAAGTGCCTAATTAGCTCACGTTGTCTCTGGATTGGCTACATTTGATCTCCACCATATGTCTTCACTGGGGATCTCCAGCCTCAGCAGTTTAGTTTCCATCACACAGCAACTTTCTCACTTGAGATCTACAGAAACTCTTCCCCAAGGGACCCCACACACCCAAAACCGTGTGTGTGTGTGTGTGTGTGTGTGTGTGTGTGTGTGTGTGTGTGTGTGTGTGTGTGTGTGTGTGTGTGTGTGTGTGTGTGTGTGTGTGTGTGTGTGTGTGTGTGTGCGCGCGCGTGTGTGTTTGTGTGTGTGTGCGTGTGTCTGTGTGTCTGTGTGTGTGTCTGTTTGTGTGTGTGTGTGCGTGTGCGTGTGTGTGCGTGTGCGTGTGTGTGCGCGTGCGTGTGTGTGCGTGTGTGTGTTTGTGTGCGTGTGCGTGTGTCAGTGTGTGTGTGTGTGTGTGTGTGTGTGTGTGTGTGTGTGTGTGTGTGTGTGTGTGTGTGTGTGTGTGTGTGTGTGTGTGTGCGTGTGTCTGTGTGTGTCAGTGTGTGTGTGCGTGTGTGCATCTCCACCCACACTATTTGGAGACAGTTATGAGCGCTTTTAAAGCAGGAATCCTCAAGTCTACAGTATCTGTAGTGTTTTCACTGTGAACTAAAACAAGGGGGTTGAGCCACCATGAGCTGGTCTCCTGCACTGGGTGGGTCTGCGCTCCAATCCCGATCTACTAGAATGACCCTGCTGAGCTGGAGAGGAAGTGAAAGTCACTTGCAATCTAATGTTACAGCCACCAGAAACAATTTTTCCACCAAGCCCTTAGCACTGATGTTCCTGGAGAAATTCTTGCTTGGTTGGCATTGGGACAGGAGGGATGAGTTTCAGTCTTTGGGGGTTGTTGGCACTGTGAGAAAACATAAAATACATTGTTACTTTAATAGTACAAGGTACAATGCAATGTCATATTCCCGTATAAACCCCATTGTATCCTGTGCATCTGCCAAACAAACTATACCATACTATTAATGTAATATGTGTTTATTATAGTGAGAACTATGCATTTAACCATCAATTCACCATCAATGAGTTAGGTATGTAATATACTGGTCATGATCTCACCTGAGAGAGAGGAGGAAGGTAATATACTGGTCATGATCTCACCTGAGAGAGAGGAGGTAGGTAATATACTGGTCATGATCTCACCTGAGAGAGAGGAGGAAGGTAATATACTGGTCATGATCTCACCTGAGAGAGAGGAGGAAGGTAATATACTGGACATGGTCTCACCTGAGAGAGAGGAGTTAGGTAATATACTGGTCATGGTCTCACCTGAGAGAGAGGAGGTAGGTAATATAGTGGTCATGATTTCACCTGAGAGAGAGGAGGTAGGTAATATACTGGTCATGATCTCACCTGAGAGAGAGGAGGTAGGTAATATACTGGTCATGATCTCACCTGAGAGAGAGGAGGAATGTAATATACTGGTCATGATCTCACCTGAGAGAGAGGAGGTAGGTAATATACTGGTCATGATCTCACCTGAGAAAGAGGAGGTAGGTAATATACTCGTCATGATCTCACCTGAGAGAGAGGAGGTAGGTAATATACTGGTCATGATCTCACCTGAGAGAGAGGAGGTAGGTAATATACTGGTCATGATCTCACCTGAGAGAGAGGAGGTAGGTAATATACTCGTCATGATCTCACCTGAGAGAGAGGAGTTAGGTAATATACTGGTCATGATCTCACCTGAGAGAGAGGAGGAAGGTAATATACTGGTCATGATCTCACCTGAGAGAGGAGGTAGGTAATTTACTGGTCATGATCTCACCTGAGAGAGAGGAGGTAGGTAATATACTGGTCATGATCTCACCTGAGAGAGAGGAGGTAGGTAAAATACTCGTCATGATCTCACCTGAGAGAGGAGGTAGGTAATATACTCGTCATGATCTCACCTGAGAGAGGAGGTAGGTAATTTACTGGTCATGATCTCACCTGAGAGAGAGGAGGTAGGTAATATACTGGTCATGATCTCACCTTTATGAACCCTAAACACTGCAGCAACTCTCCTCTTTGTGAACCCTAAACACTGCAACAACCCTCCTCTTTATGAACCCTAAACACTGCAGCAACCCTCCTCTTTATGAACCCTAAACACTGCAGCAACCCTCCTCTTTATGAACCCTAAACACTGCAGCAACCCTCCTCTTTATGAACCCTAAACACTGCAGCAACCCTCCTCTTTATGAACCCTAAACACTGCAGCAACCCTCCTCTTTATGAACCCTAAACACTGCAGCACACCTCCTCTTTATGAACCATAAACACTGTAGCAACCCTCCTCTTTATGAACCCTAAACACTGCAGCAACCCTCCTCTTTATGAACCATAAACACTGTAGCAACCCTCCTCTTTATGAACCATAAACACTGCAGCAACCCTCCTCTTTATGAACCCTAAACACTGCAGCAACCCTCCTCTTTAGGAACCCTAAACACTGCAACAACCCTCCTCTTTATGAACCCTAAACACTGCAGCAACCCTCCTCTTTATGAACCCTAAACACTGCAGCAACCCTCCTCTTTATGAACCCTAAACACTGCAGCAACCCTCCTCTTTATGAACCCTAAACACTGCAGCAACCCTCCTCTTTATGAACCCTAAACACTGCAGCAACCCTCCTCTTTATGAACCATAAACACTGCAGCAACCCTCCTCTTTATGAACCCTAAACACTGCAGCAACCCTCCTCTTTATGAACCATAAACACTGCAGCAACCCTCCTCTTTATGAACCCTAAACACTGCAGCAACCCTCCTCTTTATGAACCCTAAACACTGCAGCAACCCTCCTCTTTATGAACCATAAACACTGCAGCAACCCTCCTCTTTATGAACCCTAAACACTGCAGCAACCCTCCTCTTTATGAACCATAAACACTGCTGCAACCCTCCTCTTTATGAACCATAAACACTGCTGCAACCCTCCTCTTTATGAACCCTAAACACTGCAGCAACCCTCCTCTTTATGAACCCTAAACACTGCAGCAACCCTCCACTTTATGAACCCTAAACACTACAACAACCCTCCTCTTTATGAACCCTAAACACTACAACAACCCTCCTCTTTATGAACCATAAACACTGCAGCAGCCCTCCTCTTTATGAACCCTAAACACTGCAGCAGCCCTCCTCTTTATGAACCATAAACACTGCTGCAACCCTCCTCTTTATGAACCATAAACACTGCTGCAACCCTCCTCTTTATGAACCCTAAACACTGCAGCAACCCTCCTCTTTATGAACCCTAAACACTGCAGCAACCCTCCTCTTTATGAACCCTAAACACTGCAGCAGCCCTCCTCTTTATGAACCCTAAACACTGCAGCAGCCCTCCTCTTTATGAACCCTAAACACTACAACAACCCTCCTCTTTATGAACCCTAAACACTACAACAACCCTCCTCTTTATGAACCATAAACACTGTAGCAACCCTCCTCTTTATGAACCATAAACACTGCAGCAACCCTCCTCTTTATGAACCATAAACACTACAACAACCCTCCTCTTTATGAACCCTAAACACTGCAGCAACCCTCCTCTTTATGAACCCTAAACACTACAACAACCCTCCTCTTTATGAACCCTAAACACTGCAGCAACCCTCCTCTTTATGAACCCTAAACACTGTAGCAACCCTCCTCTTTATGAACCCTAAACACTGTAGCAACCCTCCTCTTTATGAACCATAAACACTGCAGCAGCCCTCCTCTTTATGAACCCTAAACACTGCTGCAACCCTTTACAATTAATTCTTTACAGTCTAAGACATTTGGGTAGGGTGGGTGCTGAGCTGACATGTGGATTTGTTTTATAAGTGTCATACTATGGATCATTTAGCTATTTGATTGAGAATTTTAGGACCCCTTTTCGTATCAAAAAAATATATTTTAAAAGTATTTTTTTAAAGTAAGCCTATAGAAACTCATTGAATAACACATTCATAAATGGCAATAACTACAGTCAAAAAGTAAGTCATGAAACAAGATTTTGAAGTGTCTGTCCTAAATCTAGGAGATGTAAAAAAAAAACTCAGGAAAGATAAGTACATATATATTTAAAAAAACATATTTAACCCCTTTTTGGGGGTAGGCACAAAACTTTCTTCATGCTTCCAGTGTCTCCTGACCCCTCCTGTCTCAGCCTCCATTATTTATGCTGCAGTAGTTTATGTGTCGGGGGGCTAGGGTCAGTTGGTTATACCTGGAGTACTTCTCCTGTCTTATCCAGTGTCCTGTGTGAATTTAAGTATGCTCTCTCTAATTCTCTCGTTCTCTCTTTCTTTCTCTCTCTGAGAACCTGAGCCCTAGGACCATACGTCACGGCAAACCGGGCATGATGACTCCTTGCTGTCCCCAGTCCACCTGGCCTTGCTGCTGTTCCAGTTTCAACTGCCCTGCCTGCGGTTATGGAACCCCTACCTGTCCCAGACCTGCTGTTTTCAACTCTTAATGATCGGCTATGAAAAGCCAACTGACTTTTATTCCTGATTATTATTTGACCATGCTTGTCATTTATGAACATTTTGAACATCTTGGCATAGTTCTGTTATAATCTCCACCCGGCACAGCCAGAAGAGGACTGGCCACCCCTCATAGCCTGGTTCCTCTCTAGGTTTCTTCCTAGGTTTTGGCCTTTCTAGGGAGTTTTTCCTAGCCACCGTCCTTCTACACCTGCATTGCTTGCTGTTTGGGGTTTTAGGCTGGGTTTCTGTACAGCACTTCGAGATATTAGCTGATGTACGAAGGGCTATATAAAATAAACTTGATTTGATTTGATTAGATTTTTTTGATGCGGTACCGATTACCTTCAGATGAGTCCTGTGACACTTGTGGGGGTCATTGAGCAAAATGGAATGAGAATCTCCCCTTTCCACAGTGGGGTCCCGTTAGTTTGTAGCTCAAACGGTTCGGACGCTACCAAACAGACGTCGGCACATCAACGGTACTGACTTCATCGTGTTCGTGAGAACATTATCTTGTTGGTGAGAGTCTCATCTTTCCATAGAGGGGTCATAACAGTTTCTAGATCAAACCGTTCGGACGCTACAGACGTTTTTGTGAGAATAACGATTTTCAGGATGTCTTGTGTTATGACAAATCACCGCTCTCACCACAGATGAAGTGCGACACTGGCTGATGTGGTGGATTGAGACAGATATCTCTAGTTTAAAATTATGGATTTGGATGGGGATGTTTTTGTTATGTAACTTAAACCTCTGGGCTAGGGGGCAGTATTTTCACATCCGGATGAAAAGCGTGCCCAAAGTAAACTGCCTGTTACTCAGGCCCAGAAGCTAGGATATGCATATGCATGGTAGTATTGGGATAGAAAACACTCTAAAGTTTCTAAAACTGTTAAATAATGTCTGTGAGTAAAAGAGAACGCGCTCCTCATTATTTTTCTTCGGTATTGTAAACAGTTTATCCTGTCTTAAATTGTATTGATTATTTACATTTAAGGGTACCTGAGGTTGAATTAGAAACGTTGCTTGAAATGTTTGGACCAAGTTTACAGGTAATGTATTAGATACTTTGTAGTCATGTTGGGCAGGTTGGAACCGGTGTATTTCTGAATCAACCGCGCCAAATAAATTGACATTTTGGGCATATAAAGAAGGAATTTATCGAACAAAACAAACATTCATTGTGTCACTGAGACATTTGGGATTGCAAAGGTAAGATCTTCAAAGGTAAGTCATTTATTATATCGCTATTTCTGACTTTCGTGTCGCAACTGCCTGTTTCCAAAATGGTTTTCATGTTTATGTATGCGGGGCGCTGTCCTCAGATAATTACATGGTGTGCTTTCGCCGTAAAGCCTTTTGAAATCTGACACAGCGTCTGGATTAGCAAGAAGTTAAGCTTTATTTTGATGTATTACATTTGTATTTATATGAATGTTAAATATTTATATTTCTGTAGTTTGAAATTTCACCGGATGTAGTCAAATCTATCCTGCTAACGGGATTCGAGCATAAGAGATCCCTAAGAGGTTTTAAGATTGATGCATCTGTGTGTCAATCGACTCTAGGGGGTTAAATAAACCCTAAACATTGAAGTAACCGTCTACTTCCACAGAAGCCGTTTTGTATCAGAATGCTCACCACATATCAATTCTATATGATGAGGTGCAAAGCTTTCAATTATCAGGAGATATTTATCCTGTATATACCAGATGTGGATTATAGAACATGTGTGTATTGAACTCTGGATTAGAGTGCATGTTAGCAAGTTTCTAAAGGGAGTGAGTGGGAGTTCTCCTCTCTCTTCACAAACCCTGTAGGAGGGAAGGTACACACACACACACACACACACACACACACACACACACACACACACACACACACACACACACACACACACACACACACACACACACACACACACACACACACACACACACACACACACACACACACACACACACACACACCACAAACACAGGGCGGTGGCTGAGAGCTGTAAACAGCTATTCTTTCTGGGGTCATTCAAAGCCTCTGGGCATTTTCCCTGTAGGAATATAGAAGACTATGCTACTAGATGGTTATAAACAACCTCCATGAGGAAGACAGTTGATGAGATGGTTGATGATACTAGATGGTTATAAAACCATGAGGAGACAGTTGATGAGATGGTTGATGATACTAGATGGTTATAAAACCACGAGGAGACAGTTGATGAGATGGTTGATGATACTAGATGGTTATAAAACCACGAGGAGACAGTTGATGAGATGGTTGATGATACTAGATGGTTATAAAACCATGAGGAAGACAGTTGATGAGACAGTTGATGATACTAGATGGTTATAAAACCATTAGGAAGACAGTTAATGATACTAGGTGGTTATAAAACCATCAGGAAGACAGTTGATGAGATGGTTGTTCAGACAGTTGATGATACTAGGTGGTTATAAAACCATCAGGAAGACAGTTGATGAGATGGTTGATGATACTAGGTGGTTATAAAACCATCAGGAAGACAGTTGATGAGATGGTTGATGATACTAGATGGTTATAAAACCATGAGGAAGACAGTTGATGAGACAGTTGATGAGATGGTTGATTATACTCGATGGTTATAAAACCACGAGGAGACAGTTGATGAGATGGTTGATGATACTAGATGGTTATAAAACCATTAGGAAGACAGTTGATGAGATGGTTGATGATACTAGGTGGTTATAAAACCATCAGGAAGACAGTTGATGAGATGGTTGATGATACTAGATGGTTATAAAACCATGAGGAAGACAGTTGATGAGACAGTTGATGAGATGGTTGATGATACTAGATGGTTATAAAACCATCAGGAAGACAGTTGATGAGATGGTTGATGATACTAGGTGGTTATAAAACCATCAGGAAGACAGTTGATGAGATGGTTGATGATACTAGATGGTTATAAAACCATGAGGAAGACAGTTGATGAGACAGTTGATGTTTCTGTGAGGATAAAGACTATCAAGTTATGCAATCTGAGTTTATTGCAAATTAAAATGGATTTAATTGTGTTCATCTGGTGTGTCTTGGAAACTGCACCTGAAAATAATCAGTTTCCGGATAGTTCTCAGTTTCTGCCCCTGGCAATAACTATCTCAATTATCTATCTACAGATGTAGGATCTTAATCTGATCACCCTGTTGCAGGAGAACGTTTTTGAACTGCAGGAAATGTAAAACGTCTAGTATTTGAGGTTAAAAAAGGCTTCTCAAGTTTGTAATTTCCACCTTTAAATTTCAGACTTGATTTTTTCTTACAAAAAATGTACCAACCCCTACAAAAATGTCCATTGATTATAATCCTCATAATAATTCACATTTTCTGTTGCTGCAGGATTATTTTCTTGCTGCAGCAATCTGTCTCAAATTAAATGTAGCAGTCAATAAATTAAACGGAAGGTATTATTCAATGTGTCATTGACAATACTGACTGACATATACCTCATTCTTAACTACTTTGCGTAATTTGGGTGCTATGCCATTACCCATTTGCTCTTGCACTCTAACCTGCTAAAGGTGCAGTCTTTTAACAGAGCAGCTCAGTTGGCAGCGACAACTCGTTTCAACACAGAACATTATTTATGAACAAAGCAGCAGTTTTAGAGATACTGACCTGGTAAACAGGAGTGATGCGAGCGCCGTGTTGACTGATGGACTGACGGTGTTGACGTGGCCTGGCATGCACCCAGGGCCGCTGGAGCTCTAGTCTACTCCTAGTGGAAGCTTTATGTGACTGGGGGGAGAGAGAGAGAGAGTGAGGGAGAGAGAGAGAGAGAGAGAGACAGGGAGAGAGAGATTAAATGCATGTGTGTGTACAGATCTAGGATCTTAATTTGAGCCGGTTTGCTACAGCAGGAAAATAATCCTGCAGCAACTGGAAATGTGGATTATAATTAATGGGCATATTTGCAAGGGAAAATCAAGTCCAAAATTTCAACGTGGCAATTGCAAACTTCAGAAGCCTTTTTAAACCAAAAATGAACGACATGTTTTACATTTCCAGGAAAGTTCTCCTGCAACAGGGTGATCAAATTAAGATTCTACATGTATGTTGGCCTGTATAGAGTTCAGAATATCCTCTGTGACAGCCAATCACCCAGAGAGATCTTCAGAATGTTAAATGTGACAGCCAATCACCCAAAGAGATCTTCAAAATGTCCTCTGTGAAAGAACAATCACTCTCTGACTGCACGGCTCTGACATCTCCTCTCATTACAGAACAATCCCTCTCTGACTGCACAGCTCTGGAGATGACAGGGGAGCAGGAGAAGATAGCCATGTGACTAGTTACCTCTCTAGCTACCTCTCTACAACAAAGCTGTCCCCAAAGACTTTTGATTGTCTTCCTTTGCACGTGTTCCATCTTCCATGATCACTGGTCTGGCTGAACATGGCGGAGGTAGCAACAAGGTGGAAACCCATGCAGTCATTCCAGCTATGCTAATGAAGGAAAGGAAGACATTAACATATTGAGACACAGACTTAAGAGTACAGGATGGATGGATGGAGACAAAGGGGAATGATCAAATTCCCTCATGGAGTTATTGATCAACATCACAAGGAAACATTGCAGAAGAACGTAGAATTAGTGAAAACAAAATGCAAACAGAGGCAAAAGTATTCCTGCTTCCATTTTATGGCATCCAATCCAGGAAGGAGGGCAGTTTGTCACTTAGACGGAAGTTGAGATCAGGTCACTGTAATACATCTTTGATAATGGTTACGTCTGTACTCTATGAATTAAACACTGTGTGGTTGAGGCACAAACAACAATTACCGCTCCAAAATCCCCTCTTCATCACTTACGCTACATCTCAGGGAGACTTACTGCTGAATAAATATACCCTTTCCCAGCTGTGAAAATGCATCTCTCGTCTCTCCACCCTGATTGGCTTAACAGTAAGTGAAGAGCGAGGAGAAACCAATTCTGACCAATGAGTGAGAAGAGTGTTCAGCTCAGCTCCAGTTATATCTACTGTATGTGATGTAGTGCTTCAACCACTCCAGCCCTCCAGGTCTCCACCGTCCCAGCTTACCTCAATGGGCTTTCATCCACTATTTAAAGAGTCCCTGTGGTCCCATTCAACACGGTATAACTGCCTTAAACTCACACCAGGTAAGGATGAGAGCTTTCATCTGTTGGGATCTTCCTGTTTAATAGGCTGACAGAGAACTTCCTGGTTATTTCCCTCACGGTTATTCAAAAGCTCAGCTGAGTACATTAGATTGACCTTCTGCTAGGAGCGCTGGCGTATCATTTCATCATTGGTGGTATGAGTTACTATAGTTACGTGAAGGTGAACTCCGTCCTGGGAAAGGGACAGGTACTAACAGCTGCACTCAGAGAGCTGGTACAGAACAGTCAATTAGATTTGAATTAACGGTGGGAGGAACTAGGAGTTGATTACTTTCACCATCTTGGTTTGAATGAAAAGGGAAAAGACCACCTGTAACAGAGGGACAATATGGCATTGTGGAAAACAGAATAAATCCACCTGTCACGCCCTGGCCTTAGTATTCTTTGTTTTCTTTATTATTTTAGTTAGGTCAGGGTGTGACATGGGGAATGTTTGTGTTTTGTTGGTTTTGGGTGTTTCTATGGTAAAGGGGTTGTTGGTGTAGTATATGGGTTTGTGTTGAGTACATGTGTCTAGCGTTGTCTATGTATGTTTAGTTGTCTAGGAGAGTCTATGGTTACTTGAATGAGTTCCCAATTAGAGACAGCTGATTTCGGATGTCTCTGATTGGGAGCCTTATTTAGGGTAGCCATAGGCTTTCATTTGTGGTGAGTAGTTGTCTATGTGATACGTTTGTAGCCAGTGTGTGCACATCGTTGTTTAGCTTCACGATCGTTTTCTTGTTTTGTTTAGTGTTTAAGTGTTTTTGTTTCGTTTGCCTTCTTCGTTAATAAAAAAGGATATGGCTTATTTTCCTAAAGCTGCGTTTTGGTCCGTCAATCCTCCACACGATCGTGACAGAACTACTCACCAATACAGGACCAAGCGGCATGGAAAGCGGCAACAGGACCCACCTACACAGGATTCGTGGACATGGGAGGAGATACTGGATGGTAAGGGGCCGTGGGCACAACCGGGAGAATATCGCCTTCCTCGTGAAGAGCTGGAGGCAGCTAAAGCCGAGAGGAGGCGATATGAGGAGGCAGCACGGAGACAAGGCTGGAAGCCCGTGAGTACAACCCAAAAATTTCTTGGGGGGGGCCTTAAAGGGAGTGTGGCGAAGTCAGGTAGGAAACCTGCGCCTACTCCCTGTACTTACCGTGGAGAGCGAGAGTACGGGCAGACACCGTGTTACAGTAGAGCGCACGGTGTCTCCTGTACGCGTGCATAGCCCGGTTCGGTACATTTCAGCTCCACGTATCGGCCGGGCTAGACTGAGCGTTGAGCCGTATGTCATGAAGCCGGCCCAACGCATCTGGTCACCAGTGCGTCTCCTCGGGCCGGCGTACATGGCACCAGCCTTACGCTTGGTGTCCCCGGTTCGCCTACATAGGCCGGTGCGGGTTATTCCACCTCCCCGCACTGGTCAGGCGACGGGGAGCATACAACCAGGTAAGGTTGGGCAGGCTCGGCGCTCAAGGGAGCCAGTACGCATGCACGGTCCGGTATTTCCGGCGCCACCTCCCCGCCCCAACCCAGTACCACCAGTGCCTCCTCCACGCACTAGCCATATGGTGCGTGTCTCCAGCCCTTTACCACCAGTGCCTAAACCACGCACCAAGCCTCCTGTGTGTCCCCAGAGTCCTGTGCGTCCTGTTGCTGCTCCCCGCACTAGCCCTGAGATGCGTGTCCCCAGCCCGGTGCCACCAGTCCCGGCACCACGCACCAGGCCTACAGTGCGCCTCAGCCGGCAGGAGTCTGCCGTCTGCACAGCGATGACTGAACTGCCCGTCTGCCAAGCGCCATCTGAGCCATCCGTCTCCCCAGCGCCATCTGAGCCATCCGTCTCCCCAGCGCCATCTGAGCCATCCGTCTCCCCAGCGCCATCTGAGCCATCCGTCTGCAATGAGCCTGCAAAGCCGCCCGTCTGCCATGAGCCTGCAAAGCCGCCCGTCTGCCATGAGCCTACTGAGCCGTCCGCCAGACAGGAGCCGCTAGAGCCGCCAGCCAGACAGGAGCCGCTAGAGCCGTCCGTCAGACAGGATCTGCCAGAGCCGCCAACCAGACAGGATCTGCCAGAGCCGCCAACCAGACAGGATCTGCCAGAGCCGCCAACCAGACAGGATCTGCCAGAGCCGCCAATCAGACAGGATCTGCCAGATCAGTCAGCCAGCCATGAGCAGCCAGATCCGTCAGCTAGCCATGAGCAGCCAGATCCGTCAGCTAGCCATGAGCAGCCAGATCCGTCAGCTAGCCTTGAGCAGCCAGATCCGTCAGCTAGCCATGAGCAGCCAGATCCGTCAGCTAGCCATGAGCAGCCAGATCCGTCAGCTAGCCATGAGCAGCCAGATCCGTCAGCTAGCCATGAGCAGCCAGATCCGTCAGCTAGCCATGAGCAGCCAGATCCGTCAGCCAGCCATGAGCAGCCAGATCCGTCAGCTAGCCATGAGCAGCCAGATCCGTCAGCTAGCCATGAGCAGCCAGATCCGTCAGCTAGCCATGAGCAGCCAGATCCGTCAGCCAGCCATGAGCAGCCAGATCCGTCAGCCAGCCATGAGCAGCCAGATCCGTCAGCCAGCCATGAGCAGCCAGATCCGTCAGCCAGCCATGAGCAGCCAGATCCGTCAGCTAGCCATGAGCAGCCAGATCCGTCAGCCAGCCATGAGCAGCCAGATCCGTCAGCCAGCCATGAGCAGCCAGATCCGTCAGCCAGCCATGAGCAGCCAGATCCGTCAGCCAGCCATGAGCAGCCAGATCCGTCAGCCAGCCATGAGCAGCCAGATCTGTCAGCCAGCCATGGGCCGTCCCTCAGTCCGGAGCTGCAGTCCCTCAGTCCGGAGCTGCCATTCCTCAGTCCGGAGCTGCCATTCTTCAGTTCGTGTGGAGGATTGACGGACCAAAACGCAGCTTTAGGAA
Organism: Salvelinus fontinalis; assembly: GCF_029448725.1. Classification (NCBI taxonomy): domain Eukaryota; kingdom Metazoa; phylum Chordata; class Actinopteri; order Salmoniformes; family Salmonidae; genus Salvelinus; species Salvelinus fontinalis. The sequence continues at coordinate 26,405,971 of NC_074668.1, read as the reverse complement.
AATAAACCACCGTTATTCAATACAAATACATGTCTAAACTGTTATTTAATAAAAAGACATTTCCCACTGTTATTTAATAAAAACACTCTGCTCCGGTTCACCCAGATGTTTTGGTTACGATCAGCAAGAGATTTCAAATGAATAAGCATGTGGTCATGTTCAAACACAACATGGACCCATTTAGGTCGTTTTAACAAACCAGCCATGAGGGACAATGAAGTCATCCCCAACTGTAATGGCTCCTCCTACTTGATATCTATTGAAGATATCATGTAATATCTCATCATAGCGCACTTTGCCCAGCACTAATGACTGAATGACAGTGAATGGTCAACCCTTTATTGGATACCAGTGACTTCTCCCTAGGAGGCACTTCCTGCTATTGGTTTCACTCTATATGATGTCACTTCTCCTTCTGCAGCCTCCCCCATGTGAAGCTCCACTGGAAACAGCTTCCCTGTAAGCCTGCATCTTCAGTGTCTGCAGATCTGAATGAACTGGTTGACAGCAATATGGCATTGACTCTCGTCAACCTACTGGACGCTTGGCTGGATGGTGACTTCATTTAGTTAGTGTACGCCTATCCGCTCCACTGCAGACCTACGTATGTGACTGGGTTTAAACCCATCTGTGTGTCACAAGACTGTGTCAGCCCATTGAGCTAGAGACTAGACATTAGCTGGGGAAACGAATAAGGCTTCAGGTCTCAGGCATGTTGACTCATCACTAGAGTTTCATTGAACCACCTCCATCACATAGACACCAAAGTGTTAACAGACACCTGGTTAAAATATTATTTCCCCCCCCACCAGGTATAAGAAGTGTGGATGTTATTTCCCAGCATACACTGTGGTTGTTTCGACCTCTGTTTACACCCCTCATTGAGCATCCTATGGCATCTGTCGGCTGAAGTGATGACTGAGTTTTGAAAAGTGTATAAATCCACAGGGACACAAAGGCTGCAGATTGATCATTGGAATGGATTAGTGAGTGGGGGTGGGGTTCGCTCCGAGGGGATTTGAGGTGATATTGAGTTGCATTGCTGGTGTAGCAAAGCAATTTTTGACAGGAGGAATAGCTGTTAGAGTGAAAGAGTGGTGATATTTAATTTTCATGAGTGTGATCAGTGCAGCAGAGCAATTAGCGACAGTCGGGATTCAGCGTATAGCGCCAGCGACTCGCTAAGTGAAAAGAGAGTATCAACAGCAGCACTTGGTACCCATGTGAGCATATTGTAAAATGTAAAGAGAACCTTGTTGTCATCTTAGGTTCATTAGTAGACTGGTTCTATGTTGACATCTTAGTTTCATTAGTAGACTGGTTCTATGTTGACATCTTAGTTTCATTAGTAGACTGGTTCTATGTTGACATCTTAGGTTCATTAGTAGACAGACTGGTTCTATGTTGACATCTTAGTTTTATTAGTAGACAGACTGGTTCTATGTTGACGTCTTAGTTTCATTAGTAGACTGGTTCTATGTTGACATCTTAGTTTCATTAGTAGACTGGTTCTATGTTGACATCTTAGGTTCATTAGTAGACAGACTGGTTCTATGTTGACATCTTAGTTTCATTAGTAGACTGGTTCTATGTTGACATCTTAGTTTCATTAGTAGACTGGTTCTATGTTGACATCTTAGTTTCATTAGTAGACTGGTTCTATGTTGACATCTTAGGTTCATTAGTAGACAGACTGGTTCTATGTTGAAATCTTAGTTTCATTAGTAGACTGGTTCTATGTTGACATCTTAGTTTCATTAGTAGACTGGTTCTATGTTGACATCTTAGGTTCATTAGTAGACTGGTTCTATGTTGACATCTTAGTTTCATTAGTAGACTGGTTCTATGTTGACATCTTAGTTTCATTAGTAGACAGACTGGTTCTATGTTGACATCTTAGTTTCATTAGTAGACTGGGTCTATGTTGACATCTTAGGTTCATTAGTAGACTGGTTCTATGTTGACATCTTAGGTTCATTAGTAGACTGGTTCTATGTTGACATCTTAGTTTCTTTAGTAGACAGACTGATTCTATGTTGACATCTTAGTTTCATTAGTAGACTGGTTCTATGTTGACATCTTAGTTTCATTAGTAGACTGGTTCTATGTTGACATCTTAGTTTCATTAGTAGACTGGTTCTATGTTGACATCTTAGTTTCATTAGTAGACTGGTTCTATGTTTACATCTTAGTTTTATTAGTAGCCTGGTTCTATGTTTACATCTTATTTTTATTAGTAGCCTGGTTCTATGTTGACATCTTAGTTTCATTAGTAGACTGGTTCTATGTTGACATCTTAGGTTCATTAGTAGACTGGTTCTTTGTTGACATCTTAGGCTCATTAGTAGACTGGTTCTATGTTGACATCTTAGTTTCATTAGTAGACTGGTTCTATGTTGACATCTTAGTTTCATTAGTAGACTGGTTCTATATTGACATCTTAGTTTCATTAGTAGACTGGTTCTATGTTGACATCTTAGTTTCATTAGTAGACTGGTTCTATGTTGACATCTTAGTTTCATTAGTAGACTGGTTCTATGTTGACATCTTAGTTTCATTAGTAGACAGACTGGTTCTATGTTGACATCTTAGTTTCATTAGTAGACTGGTTCTATGTTGACATCTTAGGTTCATTAGTAGACAGACTGGTTCTATGTTGACATCTTAGTTTCATTAGTAGACTGGTTCTATGTTGACATCTTAGTTTCATTAGTAGACTGGTTCTATGTTGAGATCTTAGGTTCATTAGTAGACAGACTGGTTCTATGTTGACATCTTAGTTTCATTAGTAGACTGGTTCTATGTTGACATCTTAGTTTCATTAGTAGACTGGCTCTATGTTGACATCTTAGTTTCATTAGTAGACTGGTTCTATGTTGACATCTTAGTTTCATTAGTAGACTGGTTCTATGTTGACATCTTAGGTTCATTAGTAGACAGACTGGTTCTATGTTGACATCTTAGTTTCATTAGTAGACTGGTTCTATGTTGACATCTTAGTTTCATTAGTAGACTGGTTCTATGTTGACATCTTAGGTTCATTAGTAGACTGGTTCTATGTTGACATCTTAGTTTCATTAGTAGACTGGTTCTATGTTGACATCTTAGTTTCATTAGTAGACAGACTGGTTCTATGTTGACATCTTAGTTTCATTAGTAGACTGGGTCTATGTTGACATCTTAGGTTCATTAGTAGACTGGTTCTATGTTGACATCTTAGGTTCATTAGTAGACTGGTTCTATGTTGACATCTTAGTTTCATTAGTAGACAGACTGGTTCTATGTTGACATCTTAGTTTCATTAGTAGACTGGGTCTATGTTGACATCTTAGGTTCATTAGTAGACTGGTTCTATGTTGACATCTTAGGTTCATTAGTAGACTGGTTCTATGTTGACATCTTAGTTTCATTAGTAGACAGACTGGTTCTATGTTGACATCTTAGTTTCATTAGTAGACAGACTGGTTCTATGTTGACATCTTAGTTTCATTAGTAGACTGGTTCTATGTTGACATCTTAGTTTCATTAGTAGACTGGTTCTATGTTTACATCTTAGTTTCATTAGTAGACTGGTTCTATGTTGACATCTTAGTTTATTAGTAGCCTGGTTCTATGTTGACATCTTAGTTTCATTAGTAGACTGGTTCTATGTTGACATCTTAGTTTCATTAGTAGACTGGTTCTATGTTTACATCTTAGTTTTATTAGTAGCCTGGTTCTATGTTTACATCTTAGTTTTATTAGTAGTCTGGTTCTATGTTGACATCTTAGTTTCATTAGTAGACTGGTTCTATGTTGACATCTTAGGTTCATTAGTAGACTGGTTCTTTGTTGACATCTTAGTTTCATTAGTAGACTGGTTCTATGTTGACATCTTAGGTTCATTAGTAGACTGGTTCTATGTTGACATCTTAGTTTCATTAGTAGACTGGTTCTATATTGACATATTAGTTTCATTAGTAGACTGGTTCTATGTCGACATCTTAGGTTCATTAGTAGACTGGTTCTTTGTCGACATCTTAGGTTCATTAGTAGACTGGTTCTTTGTCGACATCTTAGTTTCATTAGTAGACTGGTTCTATGTTGACATCTTAGGTTCATTAGTAGACTGGTTCTATGTTGACATCTTAGTTTCATTAGTAGACTGGTTCTATGTTGACATCTTAGTTTCATTAGAAGACTGGTTCTATGTTGACATCTTAGGTTCATTAGTAGACTGGTTCTATGTTTACATCTTAGTTTCATTAGAAGACTGGTTCTATGTTGACATCTTAGTTTCATTAGAAGACTGGTTCTATGTTGACATCTTAGGTTCATTAGTAGACTGGTTCTATGTTGACATCTTAGTTTCATTAGTAGACTGGTTCTATGTTGACATCTTAGGTTCATTAGTAGACTGGTTCTATGTTTACATCTTAGTTTTATTAGTAGCCTGGTTCTATGTTGACATCTTAGTTTCATTAGTAGACTGGTTCTATGTTGACATCTTAGGTTCATTAGTAGACTGGTTCTTTGTTGACATCTTAGTTTCATTAGTAGACTGGTTCTATGTTGACATCTTAGGTTCATTAGTAGACTGGTTCTATGTTGACATCTTAGTTTCATTAGTAGACTGGTTCTATATTGACATATTAGTTTCATTAGTAGACTGGTTCTATGTTGACATCTTAGGTTCATTAGTAGACTGGTTCTTTGTCGACATCTTAGGTTCATTAGTAGACTGGTTCTTTGTCGACATCTTAGTTTCATTAGTAGACTGGTTCTATGTTGACATCTTAGGTTCATTAGTAGACTGGTTCTATGTTGACATCTTAGTTTCATTAGTAGACTGGTTCTATGTTGACATCTTAGTTTCATTAGAAGACTGGTTCTATGTTGACATCTTAGGTTCATTAGTAGACTGGTTCTATGTTTACATCTTAGTTTCATTAGAAGACTGGTTCTATGTTGACATCTTAGTTTCATTAGAAGACTGGTTCTATGTTGACATCTTAGGTTCATTAGTAGACTGGTTCTATGTTGACATCTTAGTTTCATTAGTAGACTGGTTCTATGTTGACATCTTAGGTTCATTAGTAGACTGGTTCTATGTTTACATCTTAGTTTTATTAGTAGCCTGGTTCTATGTTGACATCTTAGTTTCATTAGTAGACTGGTTCTATGTTGACATCTTAGGTTCATTAGTAGACTGGTTCTATGTTGACATCTTAGTTTCATTAGTAGACTGGTTCTATGTTGACATCTTAGGTTCATTAGTAGACTGGTTCTATGTTGACATCTTAGTTTCATTAGTAGACTGGTTCTATATTGACATATTAGTTTCATTAGTAGACTGGTTCTATGTTGACATCTTAGGTTCATTAGTAGACTGGTTCTTTGTCGACATCTTAGGTTCATTAGTAGACTGGTTCTTTGTCGACATCTTAGTTTCATTAGTAGACTGGTTCTATGTTGACATCTTAGGTTCATTAGTAGACTGGTTCTATGTTGACATCTTAGTTTCATTAGTAGACTGGTTCTATGTTGACATCTTAGTTTCATTAGAAGACTGGTTCTATGTTGACATCTTAGGTTCATTAGTAGACTGGTTCTATGTTTACATCTTAGTTTCATTAGAAGACTGGTTCTATGTTGACATCTTAGTTTCATTAGAAGACTGGTTCTATGTTGACATCTTAGGTTCATTAGTAGACTGGTTCTATGTTGACATCTTAGTTTCATTAGTAGACTGGTTCTATGTTGACATCTTAGTTTCATTAGAAGACTGGTTCTATGTTGACATCTTAGGTTCATTAGTAGACAGACTGGTTCTATGTTGACATCTTAGTTTCATTAGAAGACTGGTTCTATGTTGACATCTTAGTTTCATTAGAAGACTGGTTCTATGTTGACATCTTAGGTTCATTAGTAGAATGGTTCCATTTTGACAAACTACCATTTTGTCATTCTTACAACATGTCCAAACTTCTACAAAACAAACACCAATACATTCCAGAAAATGGAAAATAGAAGATGAAAATAAATGATGAAAGAAACAGACCTTGTCTGTAAATACTATTGCCTCTGGTTATTATCCTATACCTTCACTGTGGCCTGGGTCCTCATTTATCAACCGTGCATAAGCAAAAATCTGTGTATAAACCATGCATGGGACCATTTCCATGCAAAGTGTGAGATTTATCAATATAAACTTTCGCTTGAGTGTGTGAAAATGTATGCACAGCCATGACCATGTGTACGCACAGTGCCAAGTAGTGGAATAAGGGAACTGCTTGACAAGTGTAGAATGGGGAAAATAGTATACCAAACACTAAGAACACCTTCCTAATATTGAGTTGTGCCCCCCCCCCCCCCTGTCTTTGCCTTCAGATGAATCGAGTCAATTTGTCGGGACATGGACTCTACAAGGTGTCGAAAGCGTTCCACAGGGATGCTGGCCAATGTTGACGTCAACGCTTCCCACAGTTGTGTCAAGTTGTCTGGATGTCCTTTGGGTGGTGGACCGTTCTTGACACACAGGAAACTGTTGAGTGTGAAAATCAAAGCAGCGTTGTAGTTCTTGACACGGGCCGGTGTGTCACGCCCTGACCATAGAGAGCCTTTTTATTCTCTATGTTGGGTTAGGTCGGGGTGTTCCTATCTAGGTTGTTGATTTCGATGTTGGCCTGGTATGGTTCCCAATCAGAGGCAGCTGTTTATCGTTGTCTCTGATTGGGGATCATATTTAGGCAGCCATTTCCGCACTGTGTTTTGTGGGATCTTGTTTTTGTGTAGCTGCCTGTGAGCACTTCACTGACATCACGTTTCGTTGTTTCTTTATTTTGTCTTGTTCAAAGTTTCACTTCAATAAATATGTGGAACCCAAATCACGCTGGACTTTGGTCCAAGTATGCTTCCAACGACGATCGTGACACGGTGCACCTGGCACCTACTACCATACCCCGTTCAAAGGCACTTAAATCGTTTGTCTTGCCCATTCACCCTTTCAATGGCACACATACACAATCCATGTCTCAATTGTCTCAAAGCTTAAAAATCCTTCTTTAACCTGTCTCCTCCCCCTCATCTACACCGATTTAACAAGTGGCATCTATAAGAGATCATAGCTTTCACGTGGATTCACCTGGTCAGTCTACGTCATGTGCAGTATACTTAGTGTATATGTTGAAAATGTTCGACATTGTGAAAGTAATCATTTGTAAAAATGTCGATTTCATTGTATTTCCATTGTGAATTCCTGCAACATATCTTCAAATCAAAACAAATCGAATTTGATTAGTCACATGCGCGGAATACAACAGGTGAAATGCTTACTTACAAGCCCTTGACATGCTATACATATGCTATATAATTTGACCACATCAGTGCATTTGTTACAATAATAATCCATATAAAGTCCAGTAATTTGTTACATTAGCAGTACATGTGAAAGTCAAACCATTGTTGACACTCTATAAAAGTCTGAGATAATGGGAAAGGGAATGAGAGATGACTGAACTTACTCTGTTGGAAGAGTCGACACTATAAAAGACTGAGATAATGGGAAATGGAATGATAGATGACTGAACTTACTCTGTTGGAAGAGTCGACACTATAAAAGACTGAGATAATGGGAAATGGAATGATAGATGACTGAACTTACTCTGTTGGAAGAGTCGACACTATAAAAGACTGAGATAATGGGAAAGGGAATGATAGATGACTGAACTTACTCTGTTGGAAGAGTCGACACTATAAAAGACTGAGATAATGGGAAGGGGAATGAGAAATGACTGAACTTACTCTGTTGGAAGAGTCGACACTCTATAAAAGACTGAGATAATGGGAAGGGGAATGAGAGATGACTGAACTTACTCTGTTGGAAGAGTCGACACTATAAAAGACTGAGATAATGGGAAAGGGAATGAGAGATGACTGAACTTACTCTGTTGGAAGAGTCGACACTCTATAAAAGACTGAGATAATGGGAAAGGGAATGAGAGATGACTGAACTTACTCTGTTGGAAGAGTCGACACTCTATAAAAGACTGAGATAATGGGAAAGGGAATGAGAAATGACTGAACTTACTCTGTTGGAAGAGTCGACACTCTGTATTAGGAGTGTGTTTTTAGTGACAGTGTTTTTAGAGACAGGCGGGACATGCCATTCCGGTGCACATCCAAGTGTTATCCACCCTCTGGTTTTTGGCAACTGGCACTTTTCAGTTGGAGCATGCCTATAGGTATCTGACAGCCCTCAATGAGCCAATGTTAAATCAGCATCTCACAGCCCTCTGTAACGGCAGTCTAGCTCTTCCTCCTCCTCGGACGAGGAGAGGCGAGAAGGATCAGAGGACCAATGTGCAGCGTGGTAATTAGACATAATGAATTTAATCAAACAAAAACAAGACACTATACAAACTGACAAAACACACTAACCGTCACAGTCCCGTGTAGCACCAACACTGACACAGGAACAATCACCCACAAACAAACAGTGAGAACAGCCTACCTTAATATGGTTCTCAATCAGAGGAAACGTCAAACACCTGCCTCTAATTGAGAACTATATCAGGCAACACATTTAACCCAACATAGAAACAGACAAATTAGACACACAACATAGAATTCCCACCCAGCTCACGTCCTGACCAACACTAAACAAGCAAAACACATACGAACTCTGGTCAGGACGTTACACCTTCAATGAGACAATGTTAAATCAGGGGTTTCTTCACTATAATGCCATCAATGGGTTTCCAAATACGGACCAAATAGACGGCACCCATGACGCCATATATACGAACGGACCAATAGAAGGCACCCACGGCGCCACAAATAAGAACGGACCAATAGAAGGCACCCACGACGCCATAAATACGAACGGACCAATAGAAGGCACCCATGACGCCATAAATACGAACGGACCAATAGAAGGCACCCACGACGCCATAAATACGAACGGACCAATAGAAGGCACCCACGACGACATAAATACGAACGGACCAATAGAAGGCACCCATGACGCCATAAATACGAACGGACCAATAGAAGGCACCCACGACGCCATAAATACGAACGGACCAATAGAAGGCACCCACGACGACATAAATACGAACGGACCAATAAAAGGCACCCACGACGCCATAAAAGCACCATTCCAAAACGAGTTCAACTGTGTCAACAGAAAAGGCTTCCACTCTTTATGTGCAGGTTATGTGATGATCAAAAGACGCTGCTGAATGTGGTGGCCAGGTGGAACACAGGACTCATTCATTCTGCAGAACAGCAATGTTGGCCTATACACCTCCAGGAGGGAGCTGATGAGGATGGATGGCTTATTGCTGAGTGTTTCCTACTCAGTTGAAGTATATTTACCCTTGCTAAAGCAACTTGAATTGTCCTAATGGTCCCCTCTCTCTGTAGCTATGTTTTAATTTGGCTCACAACTGAATGAGCCAAAATAAAACCTTTTGGTTGTACTCAACCTCTGACACCAGCACCTCTATTTCAGTCTCGGAAAATGTTATTTTTCTTAGCCCACAGGCTTTAAAGGGATGTTTTTACCATACTATGGTTAACTAGGGGCGTTTCAAAATGCAAACAGCCAAGGTTGTGCACGAGCACTGAGGCTGAGAACACTTTGTATTTATCAATGGTTATCTCCTACCGGTGTGGTTATGACACTCGTAGGATTGTTAGATAAATCACACTTTTTCTATTTACTACGACCATTCTAAATTCCGTTCGTAGCTAGTATTTTAGAATAGTTTCTACGCAATGTTGATAAATGAGGCCCCTAATTTGTAAGATCTCTTTCATCTAGTTAGTGTAGATGCCCTTTAACTATGGACCAGAGTTGCAACCTATTAAAAAAGTCCATCATTTATTCATCCATTATTTATAGAATATATAGGTTGCCCAACTGGTTGATCTTCTGACTCAAGGTACTGAATGCTCACATAACACCAATGTTACCATTCATCTGGCATCAGAGTCAATGCACACATCTAGCTCTCTACGGTATATGTGCAGTGTTTTCTCTTCTACAGGAACGTTTTTTTGGTACATTCTGCTATTCTGCACTCATCCCAACCCCCCAAACTGTGTGAAACCGTGGCGGCTGACAGCCATAAATAACAGTGTCCGTACCAAATCAACACTGTACCCACAGCATGCCATTTCTATTCAGCTTTCATTTTATAACTCCCTCTTTCAGGGTGAATTTATCAGCTGCAGAAGACTGGAATTGGCTATTTAATCCATTTGAGGATACGGGCAGGGGAGGAAGGGTGCGGGTAGGGGGGGAGGGTGAGGGCGTGCAGCAACCAGCGGCACAGTTTAGCCATTATATATCCCCATCTAGATTTGCTGGGTGGAAATGTTTAGATATTAATTTTGCCCCTATCAGAAATCCAGTTACTGTCTGTGTGTATATGTACTATAACAACTGCTGTAATTGACAGAGTGTCAGAGAGAAAAAGCGAGAGAGAAAAAAGTCTGGTGCTCTGATTGCTTTGCTCTTTGGCTCTCCCGGGCAGAAATGTTTCACACAGAACCACTGTTCATGTCACGCTACTTTGTGGTCTTTTCATATGATATGATTGACTTACACCATGGCAGATGAATTTTGTTTATCCTGTTACAGCCTTCAAATAAAATCAAAGTAAATAATTAATTTGAAGATCTACAACTGGTGTAGATTAATATGTTTTTGGTCCAGATATTGGTCAATTCCTTCTAGATTCTATAATGTTTTCTAATCATATAACATGAAAGGGATTCTTTGGGATTATGGCAATGATGACCTTTATCTACTTCCCCAGAGTCAGATGAATGTGTAGATACCATGTGTATGTATCTGTGTCCAGTACGAAGGAAGTTAGAGGTACTTTAGTGTTAGCACAATGACAGGACGTGTCTGGGGATCTGGGTTAGGGTACCATTTATGAAGAAAGGCTGAAAGATGAACAGAAAGAAGAAAATGAGAGCCAGTGAGTGAGGGAGAAAGACAGAGAGAGACAGAGAGCAGTTAGAGAAGGTTCAAAAGGCCACCACCTGCCATTGGTGAGGAGGAAGAGGTGACAGAGAGCCTTGTTACAGAGAGTCTTAAAACGGACAATCTGCAGTTGGTACATCCATTTTTTGACATTTGAATGAATGATATACCCATTGATTCTTGAAGAAAATAATTCCAGAATTCTGCAGCTCATACTTACCCCCAGTGGTTAGATTTCTCCAGCCCCATCCCTCAGCTTTTTACCAAAACAGTGGTGGGGTGTCACTTTGTTATTGTTTGAAGTGCTGATTGCCCCTTTCTTTCTTACAGCAACATCTGAGACATCTGAGCGTGTGCAGGATGAGACAGTGAGCGCTGCAACCAATCAGAAATGCTGTACTGAGCTCGGTTTGGCATTACCCTCCTAATGGTCCTCCGTAGCTCAGTTGGTAGAGCATGAAGCTTTCAACTCCAGGATAGTGGGTTTGTTTCCCGGGACCAACCATATGTAAAATGTATGCACACATAACTGTAAGTCATTGCAAGCGATCAGAAATGTTGGCCCAAGCTTAGTTCTGCATTCCCCTCTTAACGGTTGAGGTCAGGACTGGGGAAGGGTAGGCTGATCCTAGATCTGGATGACCCTAGGCTACAGGGGACTTCTATCCAATCAGGCATCAACAGAGTGATCAGATTAAACCCTATCCATGACCAACTATCAGTAATTGTTTATGAAAACAGAATGAGCATAGACTATTGTATATGAAACATTTATGCAACGCTAAGCTTTGTCACTCTGAGACCCCTTTAATCTTTCTGTCACAAATCCTTTTAGAAGGCTGCCTTGCCTGGTGATACCCCTCATACCCATCAGCCTTGCCTGGTGATACCCCTCATACCCATCAGCCTTGCCTGGTGATACCCCTCATACCCATCAGCCTTGCCTGGTGATACCCCTCATACCCATCAGCCTTGCCTGGTGATACCCCTCATACCCATCAGCCTTGCCTGGTGATACCCCTCATACCCATCAGCCTTGCCTGGTGATACTCCTCATACCCATCAGCCTTGCCTGGTGATACCCCTCATACCCATCAGCCTTGCCTGGTGATACCCCTCATACCCATCAGCCTTGCCTGGTGATACCCCTCATACCCATCAGCCTTGTCTGGTGATACCCCTCATACCCATCAGCCTTGCCTGGTGATACCCCTCATACCCATCAGCCTTGCCTGGTGATACCCCTCATACCCATCAGCCTTGCCTGGTGATACCCCTCATACCCATCAGCCTTTCCTGGTGATACCCCTCATACCCATCAGCCTTGCCTGGTGATACCCCTCATACCCATCAGCCTTGCCTGGTGATACAGTACCCCTTATACCCATCAGCCTTGCCTGGTGATACCCCTCATACCCATCAGCTTTGCCTGGTGATACCCCTCATACCCATCAGCCTTGCCTGGTGATACAGTACCCCTCATACCCATCAGCCTTGCCTGGTGATACCCCTCATACCCATCAGCTTTGCCTGGTGATACCCCTCATACCCATCAGCCTTGCCTGGTGATACAGTACCCCTCATACCCATCAGCCTTGCCTGGTGATACCCCTAAAACCCATCAGCCATGCCTGGTGATACCCCTCATACCCATCAGCCTTGCCTGGTGATACCCCTCATACCCCTCAGCCTTGCCTGGTGATACCCCTCATACCCATCTGCCTTGCCTGGTGATACCCCTTCATACCCAAATTTAGTCTGGCTGTACTTAATCCCTCAGAAAAAGGACCAGAAATGGGTCACAGGCATGCTGCTAGTAAACAATAGGGAGAGGGATGAATGCTATTGAGGACTATTGAAAAGGGTCCACTTCTGGGCCTAACAGCTTAGACACAGAACACCATATACTGTGTACTCAGCCTATTCTGCATAAGCAGTCTCCATGCAAACTTGACTCGTAATCACGAGGCTCCATCTGCTTCACACTGTACTGCACAAGAAGAAAAATAACAACACCTAGGCTCCTCAATAACGAGCTGTCGTTGGCCGCATAAATGTTCTTAGTAAAGTAGTAGGTGCTACTGTTTGTTTGGTGTCATGGAAATTCAGAATGAGAGAGACTTTGTCATTTCTTCAAACAATTATCTTTATGTAATATCGATGAATTATTGCAATAATGAGACCAGCAGACCCACAGTCTTGGCTGTTAGACCGAGGAGCCTAACCTTTACAGAAATGCAGAGTTCTTTATATAGCTGACAATAAGAATGCTTAGTCATGGTTGCTTCCACCCTTCCCATGCAGATTGTGGCCACCATAAGCCACTCTGGGTTCATCCTCTCGTTATCTGCACGGGGGGTGTTGTCTTAACCCCACCCTGACGTAGTCTCCCAGGTGCAGGGATGATTTTGAGACAATGAGGGATTGTTCTACTCCTAAATTATCTCTAGTAAAACACGTTCTTGACCATACATCCAGATTAGCTGCAGGGAGCTATAGTGGAGAACATAAAAACACAGCATTAGTAGGACAGAAATGTCTTCCCATTTGTTGAGTATTACCTGCTAACTATTCATATCAAATAAATAAGGTAAATACATCATCTGGTGGAGGAGGCCTCAAACTCGTGTCCTCAACAACACAACACACTCTGCAAAACTCCAATTGCATTCTTGGTCGGATCTAGTAATACTGTATGTACGCAGCTAGCTATGCAAATCCATTTGAATCTCAACATACTAGGCCTACCTGCATCTCTTTCCTCTTCCTGTCTGTCACCATGTTGCCTGTCTTTCCCTCTCATAGTACTATTCCTGCTCAACTACACCCTGATTTTGTTACTAATGGGTCTATCTATGCCCCCCCCCATCCTCTTGTTTGGTCTAACCCTGGGGAATGTAGAGGGAGACAGTGGTGGGGCCTAACCTTTAGCCATCTGGAGAATGGGGGTCTTTGTGCTCACTGTATTCATTTGCAAATGAGTGCCGGGTACAATAACATTTTACTACTTTGTGTCTGTCATTTTGTGCCCGCATCCCCACGCCACTTCTTCTTGTGCACCCCCCTGGGAGCCAGTGAGTTTGTTCCTCAGTCCGAACTGAGCGCTCTCTGCACCCTTATCTCTCCACCCCAAATGTTCCAGTGCTCACTGTCAGCAAACATGGAGGTAAACAAACCATAAGCCCATGCATACTTAAACTCTGGTTTTGTTATGTCATATCCTTCACTCTAATCTTGTAGCTGTAGTGTGTCTCACTGGATCGCTGCTGTAATGAGTTCTACTATGTTGTTTGATGATATCCTATTCTAAATGAATCACCACACGGAACGTCTATTGTTTATTCAGAATACTTGGGGCTATTGCATGGACCACTGCTTTAGTAAGACTATACAGATGTGTGTGATTGCTATACAGATGTGTGATTTCTAGTAAGTCGATAAAAGCTGAAGATAAAAGCAGAACATTTGCTTCAAGCAGTTTCTGCAACTATTTTTAAGTCAATGTCCTCCAGTTAGCATGCTTGGAATGTCATGCTAAAATCATTTAAACCAATCATTGAGCAAAACAATCCCATTGTTTACGCCATTATGGTGTAGCAGTCGACGTGTGTTTTGTCTTGTCCCGTCTTGTCCCGTGTAAATAATCGGAAATAATTGTTTACCTTGTTTTTTCCCCTCGTATATATTTCGTATATATTTTAATCTCACTTTCCATCTACGGACGGAATATACTCTCCTGCAACCCGCAACACCCAATGTGGTACGGATCTGCTATTTTTATACTTTAGAACCGGAACCCCAATCAGAAGCTAGCCAGCTAACTAGCTTATAGCTAGTAGTCAGTTAGCCACTGCTAGCGGTCTTCACCGTTAACTCGGACACCAGCCAGCCTCAGCTCGGTCAATATCTGCAGTCTGCACAGCCCAATATCAACCCAGAACATATCGGACTGCTTTTTCTAATCGACCTGGCCCAGGCAGGCCTTTCTAATCGACCTGGCCCGGGGATCCTGGAAGGATATTACCCTCATAGAGGATGCCTGGTTGCTCTTTAAAAGTGCTTTCCTCACTATCCTAAATAAGCATGCCCTATTCAAAAAATGTAGAGATAAGAACAGATATAGCCCTTGGTTCACTCCAGACCTGACTGCCCTTGACCAGCACAAACACATCCTGTGGCGTAATGCATTAGCATTGAATAGCCCCCATAATTTGCTACTTTTCAGGGAAGTCAGGAACCAATATACACAGTCAGAAAAGCTAACGCTAGCTTTTTCAAACAGAAATTTGCATCCAGTAGCACTAATTCCAAAAGTTTTGGGACACTGTAAAGTCCATGGAGAATAAGAGTACCTTCTCCCAGCTGCCCACTGCACTGAAAATAGGAAACACTGTCACCACAGATAAATCTACGCTAATCAATCATTTCAATAAGCATTTTTCTACGGCTGGCCATGCTTTCCACCTGGCTACCCCTACCCCGGCCAACAGTTCTGCACCCCCCGCAGCAACTTGCCCAAGCCCCTCCCTCCCCCCCCCCGCTTCTCCTTCACCCAAATCCAGACAGCTGATGTTCTGAAAGAGCTGCAAAATCTGGAGCCCTACAAATCAGCTGTGCTAGACAATCTGGACCATCTCTTCCTGAAATTATCCACCAAAATTGTTGCAACCCCTATTACTAGCCTGTTTAACCTCTCGTTCATATCGTCTGAGATCCCCAAAAATTGGAAAGCTGCCAAGGTCATCCCCCTCTTCAAAGGGGGAGACACTCTAGACCCAAACTGTTATAGACCAATATCCATCCTGCCCTGCCTTTCTAAAATCTTCGATTGCCAAGTTAACAAACAGATCACCAACCATTTCGAATCCCACCGTACCTTCTCCACTTTGCAATCTGTTTTCCGAGCTGGTCATGGGTGCACCTCAGCCATGCTCAAGGTCCTAAACGATATCATAACCGCCATCGATAAAAGACAGTACTGTGCAGCCGTATTCATTCACCTGGCCAAGGCTTTCGACTCTGTCAATCACCACATCCTCATCGGCAGACTCGATAGCCTTGGTTTCTCAAATGATTGCCTCGCCTGGTTCACCAACTACTTCTCTGATAGAGTTCAATGTGTCAAATCGGAGGGCCTGTTGTCCGGGCCTCTGGCAATCTCTATGGGGGTGCCACAGGGTTCAATTCTTGGGCCGACTCTCTTCTCTGTATACATCAATGATGTCGCTCTTGCTGCTGGTGAGTCTCTGATCCACCTCTACGCAGACGACACCATTCTGTATCATTCTGGCCCTTCTTTGGACACTGTGTTAACAACCCTCCAGACGAGCTTCAATGCCATACAACTCTCCTTCCGTGGCCTCCAACTCCTCTTAAATACAATAAAACTAAATGCATGCTATTCAACCGATCGCTGCCTACACCTGCCCAACCCGTCCAACATCACTACTCTGGACGGTTCTGACTTAGAATATGTGGACAACAACAAATACCTAGGTGTCTGGTTAGACTGTAAACTCTCCTTCCAGACTCACATCAAACATCTCCAATCCAAAGTTAAATCTAGAATTGGCTTCCTATTTCGCAACAAAGCATCCTTCACTCATGCTGACAGACATACCCTCGTGAAACTAACCATCCTACCGATCCTCGACTTCGGCGATGTCATTTACAAAATAGCCTAGAATACCCTACTCAATAAATTGGCTGGACGTCGCTTCATACTCGTCGCCAAACCCACTGGCTCCAGGTCATCTACAAGACCCTGCTAGGTAAAGTCCCCCCTTATCTCAGCTCGCTGGTCACCATAGCAGCACCCACCTGTAGCACGCGCTCCAGCAGGTATATCTCTCTGGTCACCCCCAAAACCAATTCCTCCTTTGGCCGCCTCTCCTTCCAGTTCTCTGCTGCCAATGACTGGAACGAACTACAAAAATCTCTGAAACTGGAAACACTTATCTCCATCACTAGCTTTAAGCACCAGCTGTCAGAGCAGCTCACAGATTACTGCACCTGTACATAGCCCATCTATAATTTAACCCAAACAACTATCTCTTCCCCTACTGTATTTATTTATTTATTTTGTTCCTTTGCACCCCATTATTTCTATTTCTACTTTGCACATTCTTTCACTGCAAATCTACCAGTGTTTTACTTGCTATATTGTATTTAATTCGCCACCATGGTCTTTTTTTTGCCTTTTCCTCCCTTATCTCACCTCATTTGCTCACATTGTATATAGACTTATTTTTCTACTGTATTATTGACTGTATGTTTGTTTTACTCCATGTGTAACTCTGTGTTGTTGTATGTGTCGAACTGCTTTGCTTTATCTTGGCCAGGTCGCAATTGTAAATGAGAACTCGTTCTCAACTTGCCTACCTGGTTAAATAAAATAAATAAAATAAAAGTTGGTGGCAGTGGCTAGTTTTAACCAAAGCTTGGACCGCAGTCGCTCGTTGTCCATAGACTGATTTGCTTTCAAGGTAAGGAAACAAGTACAGAAAAGTGTAATTTCGCTGAACTATCCCTTTAAGTCAATAATAATGTGGCTGAACTATCCCTTTAAGTCACTAATAATTTGGCTGAACTATCCCTTTTAGTCAGTAAAAATTTGGCTGAACTATCCCTTTAAGTCAGTAATAACTGAATTTAAGGATGATTAATCAACATAAAAAAAAGTTAATTCTAAAATCAGACAGTCAAGGATGCTCAAATGGACATTTAAACCAAATAATCCTAGAAAGATGAACTCGTCCAAAAACCCTCTTTGAGAACTCGTACGTGGCATCCCCATGGCACTTAATAAAAGCCTGTTCTGTTCATGCCCATGGTATCAGGTGCACTGATATAGGTTTTTACCCTTTTGTGGACTTCCCATTTTGAACATTTCCCTGTAATCCTGCAGAACACGAGGTCAGTGGGTGTAACGGAAAGAGAAACCTTTTTAAAAGGGTTTATGATGTCATTTCAAGCCTCCTCCCAGCATGCTCCACAGGAGGTCATGACATTCTGCGTGAACCTCAACGCTGTCTCTTCCCTCCTCCTTCTTCTGATTGGTGGAAACATTCTCAGCAAACAACACAAACTTGGTTGCAATTGGCTATGTAGAAAATCATGCTGTTTCACCACATATCTTGTCACTTTTGTTCAGACACGTAGAACGTCTCAGGCGGAGTGCATTTTAATGACTGAATCCTTAAGAATCCTCTTAAGCGGAACAGAATTCAACTCCTGAACCCACTCAAATGAAACAGTAATTAAAGAGTGTGACTCTGAATGGATGTGTACATATACAGAGGAAGGAAAACAGTGCTACCGTGGTTTCACAGAGTGAGACTGAACACGGATGCATATCCTGGCAAGGAGTTGAATTCTGTTCAAAATCATCCATTTTATACTTCCTGAATTACACACATATACAAATCAAAGTGCTAACCTCTTTTCCACATTTGTCAAAATCCTGTAATTTGTTTTGTACTATAATGCTATCTTCTAGCATCTAATTAGCACAAGCTATGTAGCATGTTTTCCCCATTATACAGATGCCCCTCAGTATGCAATTTGCTCGTAAAACCATGTCCTGCGGTCAAATGACCTAGTGGCCTCATGGGTTTCCATTTATTTTTCATAATTAATCAATATACTTTTTTAAAACAGAGAAAATCCGGTGTTTCTATGTCAAACGGACTAGATATTTTCCAGTCTTCTGTGATGCATATAAAGTGTAATACTGGGGTGCAAACTCAACATTGAATACGTTTCAACTGTTTAAAGCCCATAACCATGTGTGTTAGGTGTATACTTTTGTTTCAGAGTATATTTGTTTAAGACTACCAAGAAATGCTCTGTGTCACCCTGATTTAGCCCACTGCAGTAAAAAGTTATGTGTGACATTTAGCCCACTGCAGTAAAAGGTTCTGTGTGACCCTGATATAACCCACTGCAGTAAAAAGTTATGTGTGACCCGGATTTAGCCCACTGCAGTAAAAGGTTCTGTGTGACCCTGATTCAGCCCACTGCAGTAAAAGGTAAATCTATTAGTGAATGCTCGTTATTATATTAGAGGGTCCATTATCGGTTAGCATACGGTAGGTACACTGTAGAGCTCAGTATCTGGGCCTTGCTACAGCCCTGTAGAGCAGCGTTTGTTCTCTACTTGCTCACCTACTCCAACAGATAATGCTAATACCATGTAAAGGTTGACTCCTGGTAATAATTAAGGACTCTCATGAGCAATTGCACTTATCTGAAGCATGCAGATACAGTATAAGCTGGCTAGATGAATATGTGCAATATTTTTCAATCATCTTGTGGCATAATACTTAACCAAACAATGTCAGAGAAGAAAATAAAAGAGGCATTGTGGGATATTTCCCATTTGCTTCTAAATAAAGACCGTCAAGCTCGTTCTGTTTCCTGAGTGTAATTCATTAGTAGAGTAATAGTATGTCTCGGTCCACTGGAGCCGCTCTACCAGCTAGTTTGGCTGAGCCTATGTTGCAGATTGGGGGCGGATCATTAATTCTGCTGATCCAGTAATATAATGAGCATAACCTTGTGCTTCCCTTGAAACACCACTCTGTATCCCCGCAGCATATTAATCTCAGGACAGTCAACTCAAAGAGAATGTGGAGGGTCCAGGAGCAGACTGCAGTTCCCATACAAAACAACAGGGAAACAAAAAGAGAAAAGCAATAGGTAGACTAAAAAAGCAGCGGAAGTGAGCAGAGGCAGACAGAAGTACTGCCACTGTGACGACTTCAGTCATCAGTTTGACATGTCACCCTTGAAACCAACTTTGTGTCCAAGTTATAACATGGGAGATTCCACCATTCGGAATGTGCGTCCTGTTTTTGTCAAAGCGAGAACTCACCGTATTCCTGTGTGATTGGCCGCAAACACCACGAGAACTCGTGGGAACACAGTCAAAACTGGTAGCAAATTTGAATCTGTCAAACTACCAATGTTATGTAGATAAACTAGATGGATATATGACTTTTAAGGGTGGAGAACAATACAATTCCATGTGTAACTATGTGTTGTTGTATGTGTCGAACTGCTTTGCTTTATCTTGGCCAGGTCGCAGTTGTAAATGAGAACTTGTTCTCAACTAGCCTACCTGGTTAAATAAAGGTGAAATTTTAAAAAAATTACATCAATGGAGGCTGGTGACTTGACAAATTGAGGAGGATGGGAGACCCACTGTATAGTGTGTTTAAAAAATCAATAAAGACTAATTATTTTAACCAATATTATGGGGAATAGGAATGAGAGGGCTACTTACACCGTGTTGGAAAGGGATCGCAGCAGGGATTGAATGAGGGTATGAGACATGAGTTTAGGTGTTAAGAGGCTTGACCAGTGCAGGACAGGATTTGACTGGGAAGACAAAAACTATAAGACAAAAGACTACACAGTTAGACGAAAGAGCTCAGAATGAGTTAGTCCAAGTAAGGAGTAAAATCATTGATGTGTAATAATGTGATTGTGTATGTGATTGACTCTACATACAGTAATGAGAGAACATTGATAGGGGGACTCACAGTGCTTGGAGAGGAAACCTTCAATGTGCCAGTGGAAGAGCGGGCACATGAGACGTGGCTTCAGTTCGTGTCAGGAGAGAGTTGACAATGGCAGTAGAGTGGAGTAGTCATCACCTCTTAATCAGTGAACAGGAGGGGACTTGGCTGTAAATACAACATGGCAGATACATTCCATTACAGCTGCTCAATCGTAGGTTTGGACCAGTTTCTTTATGAACTTAAACTCAGACATGTCAACATTCCTGAAGCCAAACACAGACTGCGCATCTCGCTTACTTGACACATCAAAGTAGCCCAAGAAACATTCCTGAACAAAGCCCTGATTATCCACATACCTGACCATAACTGACAACTGCAAGCAGACTGGTGGGGTAATTTTTAACAGTTGATCAGACTGAACAATTGTCTAATTTTAATCTGATATAGCATGTCAGATTTCTAATGTTGAGGTGTAGCCTAGGCTGCTGCAACATTTATGTAATCAGTTTTTGCTTGTGTCTGTTCAGAGTTATTATGTGTTATCATCTTTGCTAAATAAATACAGAAGAAAAGTGGAAAGCCTACCTGAGGGCACGCGGAAAAATGCACTGCTTCAAACCTCTTTAATCTCTTTAATCTTACTTTTAATGGATGATGCCATCGAAGCTATCAAATCATTCGGAATTGTTTTCGACATCCCAGAAAAGACAGTTCCATATGTTCAGCAAGTAAAGCATCGTAACGTGTAATTACCTCTGCAAGCTCCTTGTAGTTGCCCTTGTTAACGGAACTGTCCCACTCGTCATGTCCTCTAAAAGCAAACTCTTGCATGCCCAGCTTTTTTGTTTGTTTGTTTAGCTGAACAATCAATGTTCTTCAGATCACTGGACCCACTTTTCGACCAAGGCTCAGACTTTTCAAAAAGCAGGCAAGGCCAGAAATACATGCGGCCTGATGAAAGGCTCCATGTTAACCAGATATACTTTTGAAACCAGTTTGTATTGAACCCCCTCACCATTTCGTCCTTCTTCATGAAACTGATCTCAGGCAGAGGTCAACCCTCACTTTTAATTCACACCTTTTCCATGTACCCCCAGAGAATGAAGGGGTTCTTCAACAAAAGGTCCCCAACATTTTCTGCAGCTTTTGCCATTCTACCATTCTGGCGGAGAAAACTGCACACTCGTGCTGGTACCTAGCTACTGATGTTAGCAAGGCACATTTTTATAAATTGCACTAACTGGACACAAAAATACAGCTCTAAAACCAAGAAAACTATTTATAATATACCTCCTCCATCTCCTGTAATTTGAAAAAACGAATTTGAATTAAATAATATCCAAAAAATTCTAAAATATAATTCTTCTCTCATAATCTCTATCCAACAATGTCCAAGCTTCTCAAGACATAGAACCTCCATAATGCTATGTGGCACAATACCAATACAACTCACTATGTTCATTCTCTGATCCTTACTCTATGATTGCATTGACAGCATGTCAGTTCATACTGCAAAAGCTTTGATTGGTTGGAGGACGTCCTCCGGAAGTGCTCATAATTACCATGTATGTATATGGAAGGGGGTGAGGCCTATGAGCCTCCTAGGTTTATTATTGAAGTCAATGTAGCGAGAGGAGGACGGAAGAAAGCGGTCCTCCGGCTACACCATGGTGCTACCCCAGACAGTGCTGTTGAAGTTACTGTAGACCTTCATTGCAAAACAATGTAAATTAATCAATAATTTGGTGACATAGGAATATATTTAGTATAGTTTTATCTAAAAAGGATAGTTTTTTTCATGTTTAACTATTTCTATTTGTATGTAATTTCACTGAGGAGGATGGTCTCCCCTTCCTTCTCTGAGGAGCCTTCACTGAAGTACAGCTAGATTTCAACCTATAATTTTCCAACCATTTTTTTTTAGTTGTAGAAGGTCTTATGGACATATGGAATACATGTTTTTATGGATATATGGTATGAATATTTTATGGATATATGGAATACATGTTTTTATAAATATATGGAATACATGTTTTTATAGATATATGGTATGCATATTTTATGGATATATGGAATACATGTTTTTATAAATATATGGAATACATGTTTTTATAGATATATGGTATGAATATTTTATGGATATATGGAATACATGTTTTTATAAATATATGGAATACATGTTTTTATAGATATGTGGTATGAATATTTTATAGATATATGGAATACATGTTTTTATGGATATATGGAATACATGTTTTTATAAATATATGGAATACATGTTTTTATAGATATGTGGTATGAATATTTTATGGATACATGGAATACATGTTTTTATAGATATGTGGTATGACTGTTTTTAGGAATACATGTTTTTATAGATATATGGAATAAATGTATTTATGGATATATGGAATACATGTTTTATGGATATATGGAATACATGTATTTATGGATATATGGAATAAATGGATATATGGAATATATGGATATATGGAATACATGTTTTTATGGATATATGGAATACATGTATTTATGGATATATGGAATAAATGGATATATGGAATATATGGATATATGGAATACATGTTTTTATGGATATATGGAATACATGTTTTTATGGATATATGGAATACATGTTTTTATGGATATATGGAATACATGTTTTTATAGATATATGGTATGAATATTTTATGGATATATGGAATACATGTTTTTATAGATATATGGAATAAATGTATTTATGGATATATGGAATAAATGTATTTATGGATATATGGAATACATGTTTTTATGGATATATGGAATAATTGCAATGAGACATGGACACAGCTTGACTTCAGAACACTCCCAACGTAGAAACAAATATATATCAAGTTTGTTTCCTTGTTTGATCCTTTCCTTGATCAAACAAGAGTCTTTTAATATACTCGCTACCCACTCTCTCTAACCCTCACTATAATGGTTTGATTGATCTGCAGCCATTACCCGGTAATGACTACCTAATCCAGAGGTTCTGTATTAATGACGGGGACGTGTGTTGAGACTGGGGTTCTCCAAGGACAACTGTTTTTAGTGATGAGCTCTGATACTGATCCTGACAAACTCCCGTGGGCGCTGAGCAATGGCCCTGTGTGTGTCCCCTACTGTCATATCATCAGTTAAGTCGTTGAGTCTAACGACGAGGCAACACAGCCGCGGCAGCTCATCTGCAGTGAACTGATGGAAATTACAGGAACTGGAGCTGATAGGAAATGTTACAGCAGAATTTAATGCTTCAGGTTCTTGCTAATGCGACAGATTTATTATGATTAATGGCATTTTTTTTTTTTAATTGAGGGATTCTCAAGTCTAGTACTCAGTCTCTGTAATAAGAACCATCATATCACTTCATATTCATTACGTTAAGAATATATTGTCACCTTTGTTAATTCAAGGGTCTGGCTAGATTCTCACAAACCTTACATTAATATGTCACACTTCCTTGGATAGAATATAAAACATCCTCATATGTCTGACTAATAAACTGAAATTGATTCATGGTGGTGTGTGTGTGTTTCTGACAGTGTGCACGTCCGTGTTTCTAAAGGAATGTGTGTGTGTGTGTGTGTGTGTGTGTGTGTGTGTGTGTGTGTGTGTGTGTGTGTGTGTGTGTGTGTGTGTGTGTGTGTGTGTGTGTGTGTGTGTGTGTGTGTGTGTGTGTGTGTGTGTGTGTGTGTGTGTGTGTGTGTGTGTGTGTGTGTGTGTGTGTGTGGCCTGAGGCGTTTTGCTATCTTGCAGGTAGAGTACTTAGTAGCAGTGCCAGCAGTGGTAGGAAGTAAACATCAAAGATCAAAGAAAATGGGTCTAAAAATCCCAGCTTGGTCTCTGTGACTGTCACAACCATCTGTTCGGCTCCTGGAACATATCTTCACTGTAGGACCACATCCCTCTTCTCAGACAGGAACCGCTGGCTAACCCCAAGTAACCCCCTCTCCCCTGTCTCAGAGACAACCACAGAGGACCTGGCAGTAGCTGAACTTCAGGTTAAAGGTCAAACTAACATCCAGATGCAGTTGGAGGTGGACTAATTTGAGGTGGAGTTAGGTGACAGCGTGTGGAGAGGTGGCTGTGTCGTGACATGCAGTAGATACACCTTGTCCCCTGGCGAAGGACAAAAAGTTGGTGTTGCTGTTCAATGCATTTTCTTACCACATGGAGAAATCAGCGGTGGTGTATCTGAGTGGGCGACACACCGACAAAACATTGTTAAAAATGTGTCCATTCATGCTGTTACCAAGATGTTATCTTCACCTATAGCTTCAAGCTATTGTGAGCCAAACTCCATTACACTGCTCAGAAAGACTGGTGTTCACTCTACTAAAAGGGCACCAGCAGTATTCTGTCTTCAGTGTTTTTCCACCCCTACCATCCACTCCAAGCTACAATGTATCTTTGTTGCCATGGTGAATTCCAAGGTTGCTTTGATGGCTTTGTTGACACACTGGAGCGCAGAGTATCTTCCCCTCTACCTCTGTCTTCCCGTTTTCTCCCCGAGGGTTCTCTCTCCACTGACTCCACGGTGCTGTCCTGATGTCTTATTCTGTCTGTCAGTGAGATGATGGCTGTGGGCCCTGCCGGTACACACTTGTGTTTATTTCCAAGTCCTCACGTACTGTGGAAGCCTGCTCTCAACCGGGGATAAAGAGTTAGAGGAATCTCAGTGTTGGGCCCCTGTGGGCTTCACTGGTAATGAGAGTAGACTCCACCTGCGTGTGTGGAATACTAATCTGGTCTCAGCTCTGATACTGATGGAAGGTGTTCATTAATAGCACTAGTCACACAGTCAGGCCCAGGGAGAGGTGTGTGTGTGTGAGTGTGTGTGTGTGTGTGTGTGTGTGTGTGTGTGTGTGTGTGTGTGTGTGTGTGTGTGTGTGTGTGTGTGTGTGTGTGTGTGTGTGTGTGTGTGTGTGTGTGTGTGTGTGTGTGTGTGTTGTGGGTGTGTTTGTGTGTGTGTGTGTGAGTGTGAGTGTGAGTGTGAGTGTGGGTGTGTGTGGGTGTGTTTGTGTGTGTGTGTGTGTGTGGGGGGGGGGGGTGTTTGTGTGTGTGTGTGTGTGTGTGTTGTGTGTGGGTGTTTTGTATGATGCGCAAGCACCTGTTTTCCTTTGAATATACACACACACACCCACACAGTCTGAGGAAGAGAGACAGAGGTGTGTGACCCTAGAAGGACCATGTAAGCCCTGTGGCAGTGTGTGTGAGAGAGAGATCAGTTAGTGTGTCTTGGTCTTCAATGATATCATCATCTAGGACAGAATAAACATGGCTGTAGATACACAGGGTCAGGGAAGTGAGTGTCTACACAGAGATCCAGCATAGTTAGGTCTATACATTTAAATACCTGGACATTATCTGGACATTGAATTTATCCCTTGAAATTCAAAACATTTCCTGAGTAGATTGATTTAGATGGAATTCAATATAACCTTGACATCCTGGTGTGTGCTTAGTATGGCAAACACGATCAAAACTTTTTTGCAAGGGAAAATCGTTTTTCATCAATCACATCCTCGTTTCACTCTGTTTCACAACGTTTTTCACTATTGAACAAAACCTTGGTTTTAATATCTTAGCATGTTCCTTCTACTTCCGACAGGTCTATTATTTTGTCATGAGAGAGAGAGAGATGGTAAGAGCCATGTCTTAGTGTGTAAAAGGGTGGAGAAAGGGTCACTCGTCAGGCATGCGTGAGGGTGGGAATGCATAGAGTCACTGTGTGTGAGAGAATGTGATCTCCTTGTGTTGGGACAAGAGTAATCCTTGTGTTGGGAGACAGAGATGGAGGGAGGGAGACAGTTAGAGATGGAGGGATGGAGACAGTTAGAGATGGAAAGATGGGGAAAGTTAGAGATGGAGGGAGGGAGACAGTTAGAGATGGAGGGAGGGAGACAGAGATGGAGGGATGGAGACAGTTAGAGATGGAGGGAGGGAGACAGTTAGAGATGGAGGGAGGGAGACAGAGATGGAGGGATGGAGACAGTTAGAGATGGAGGGATGGAGACAGTTAGAGATGGAGGGAGGGAGACAGAGATGGAGGGATGGAGACAGTTAGAGATGGAGGGATGGGGAAAGTTAGAGATGGAGGGAGGGAGACAGTTAGAGATGGAGGGAGGGAGACAGAGATGGAGGGATGGAGACAGTTAGAGATGGAGGGAGGGAGACAGTTAGAGATGGAGGGAGGGAGACAGAGATGGAGGGATGGAGACAGTTAGAGATGGAGGGAGGAAGACAGTTAGAGATGGGGGGAGGGAGACAGAGATGGAGGAATGGAGACAGTTAGAGAAGGAGGGATGGAGACAGTTAGAGATGGAGGGAGGAAGACAGTTAGAGATGGAGGGTTGGAGACAGTAAGAGATGGAGGGAGAGAGACAGTTAGAGATGGAGGGAATTTAGACAGTTAGAGATGGAGGGGTGGAGACAGTTAGAGATGGAGGGAGGGAGACAGTTAGAGATGGAGGGATGGAGACAGTTAGAGATGGAGGATTGGAGACAGTTAGAGATGGAGGGTTGGAGACAGTTAGAGATGGAGGGTTGGAGACAGTTAGAGATGGAGGGAGGAAGACAGTTAGAGATGGGGGGAGGGAGACAGAGATGGAGGAATGGAGACAGTTAGAGATGGAGGGAGGAAGACAGTTAGAGATGGGGGGAGGGAGACAGAGATGGAGGAATGGAGACAGTTAGAGATGGAGGGTTGGAGACAGTTAGAGATGGAGGGATGGAGACAGTTAGAGATGGAGGGATGGAGACAGTTAGAGATGGAGGGATGGAGACAGTTAGAGATGGAGGGAGGGAGACAGAGATGGAGGGAGGGAGACAGTTAGAGATGGAGGGATGGAGACAGTTAGAGATGGAGGGAGGGAGACAGAGATGGAGGGAGGGAGACAGTTAGAGATGGAGGGATGGAGACAGTTAGAGATGGAGGGATGGAGACAGATAGAGATGGAGGGATGGGGAAAGTTAGAGATGGAGGGAGGGAGACAGAGATGGAGGGATGGAGACAGTTAGAGATGGAGGGAGGGACACAGAGATGGAGGATTGGAGACAGTTAGAGATGGAGGAATGGAGACAGTTAGAGATGGAGGGATGGAGACCATTAGAGATGGAGGGAGGGACACAGAGATGGAGGATTGGAGACAGTTAGAGATGGAGGAATGGAGACAGTTAGAGATGGAGGGATGGAGACCATTAGAGATGGAGGGAGGGACACAGAGATGGAGGATTGGAGACAGTTAGAGATGGAGGAATGGAGACAGTTAGAGATGGAGGGATGGAGACAGTTAGAGATGGGGGGAGGGAGACAGAGATGGAGGATTGGAGACAGTTAGAGATGGAGGAATGGAGACAGTTAGAGATGGAGGGAGAGAGAGTTAGAGATGGAGGGAGGGAGACAGTTAGTGATGGGGGGAGGGAGACAGAGATGGAGGAAGGGAGACAGTTAGAGATGGAGGGAGGGAGACAGTTAGAGATGGAGGGAGAGAGAGTTAGAGATGGAGGGAGGGAGACAGTTAGTGATGGGGGGAGGGAGACAGAGATGGAGGAAGGGAGACAGTTAGAGATGGAGGGAGGGAGACAGTTAGAGATGGAGGGATGGAGACAGTTAGAGATGGAGGGTTGGAGACAGTTAGAGATGGAGGGATGGAGACAGTTAGAGATGGAGGGAATTTAGACAGTTAGAGATGGAGGGGTGGAGACAGTTAGAGATGGAGGGAGGGAGACAGTTAGAGATGGAGGGATGGAGACAGTTAGAGATGGAGGGATGGAGACAGTTAGAGATGGAGGGAGGGAGACAGTAAGAGATGGAGGGAGAGAGACAGTTAGAGATGGAGGGAATTTAGACAGTTAGAGATGGAGGGGTGGAGACATTTAGAGATGGAGGGAGGGAGACAGTTAGAGATGGAGGGATGGAGACAGTTAGAGATGGAGGGTTGGAGACAGTTAGAGATGGAGGGTTGGAGACAGTTAGAGATGGAGGGATGGAGACAGTTAGAGTTGGAGGGTGGGAGACATTTAGAGATGGAGGGTTGGAGACAGAGATGGAGGGAGGGAGACAGTTATAGGTGGAGGAATGGAGACAGTTAGAGATGGAGGGAGGGAGACATTTAGAGATGGAGGGAGGGAGAGAGTTAGAGATGGAGGCAGGGAGACAGTTAGAGATGGAGGGAGGGAGACATTTAGAGATGGAGGGTTGGAGACAGAGATGGAGGGAGGGAGACAGTTATAGGTGGAGGAATGGAGACAGTTAGAGACGGAGGGAGGGAGACATTTAGAGATGGAGGGAGGGAGAGAGTTAGAGATGGAGGCAGGGAGACAGTTAGAGATGGAGGGAGGGAGACATTTAGAGATGGAGGGTTGGAGACAGAGATGGAGGGAGGGAGACAGTTATAGGTGGAGGAATGGAGACAGTTAGAGATGGAGGGAGGGAGACAGTTAGAGATGGAGGGAAGGAGACAGTTAGAGATGGAGGGAGAGAGAGTTAGAGATGGAGGGAGGGAGACAGTTAGAGATGGAGGGAGAGAGAGTTAGAGATGGAGGGAGGGAGACAGTTAGAGATGGAGGGAGACAGTTAGAGATGGAGGGAGAGAGCGTTAGAGATGGAGGGAGGGAGACAGTTAGAGATGGAGGGAGGGAGAGAGTTAGAGATGGAGGGAGACAGTTAGAGATGGAGGGGTGGAGACAGTTAGAGATGGAGGGAGGGAGACAGTTAGAGATGGAGGGAGGGAGACAGTTAGAGATGGGGGGAGGGAGACAGTTAGAGATGGGGGGAGGGAGACAGTTAGAGATGGGGGGAGGGAGAGAGTTAGAGATGGAGTGAGAGAGACAGAGATGGAGGAATGGAGACAGTTATTCATTTCATTAAGAGGTAGGTATGCAAGTCATGCTTGAGTGTGTGTCTACATTCAAGGAGTTGGTGAATTTTGTGTCATGTAGAGAGAGTAAGAGGAGAGAGGGCTTGAGTGTGTGTCTACATTCAAAGAGTTGGTGAATTTTGTGTCATGTAGAGAGAGTAAGAGGAGAGAGGGCTTGCGTGACACAGAGAGAGAACGAGAGAGAGAGACAGCCACGGCTCTAATCCCCATGTTGAGTTGTTTTCTTTTGAGAGAGCGAGGGAAGAGTGTCATCCCTGCGTGAGAGAAAACGAGATAAAAAGATGGGGTCTTTTGCCCTCTTCACAGGGCTGAGAGACTTGTGTGCGTGGCCACCAGGACTTCCAGAGGAGGGCTGAACTCATGCCTCCCTCTCTGTTGGTCACTTGGGAGGCAGTAGAAACATCGCCTCCGGCCTCTGGGCTCTTCCACTGGGAGACAAAACATGGACTTCATCGACTGTGAAGTGATTCTGAAGTCCAGCTTTAAACACGATCCAAACCAAGTGCTCAGCTTTGAATATACTGTTACGGTTTGGTCCTAATAATAACAGAGTAACCAGGGTAACTAGGCACTGAGGAAACAACCCATGACTGGGAAATAATCATGCAATTCTATTTTTCCCTCAGAACCAACAGTTTCAGAGTCACTCTTACTCTCTCTCTCCTCTCCCCCTATCCGTCTCTCTCTGTCTTTCCTTATCCTCCCCTCTCTCCTTTAATCGCCCCTCTGTTCATCAGTCTCTGTCTCTCCTTCCAGCATCTCTCCAGTCTCTCTCGTCCTAGTCCTCTCTGTATCTCCTTCCATCATCTCTCCAGTCTCTCTCGTCTTAGTCCTCTCTATCTCTCCTTCCTACATCTCTCCGGTCTCTCTCGTCCTAGTCCTCTCTGTCTCTTCTTCCATCATCTCTCCAGTCTCTCTCGTCCTAGTCCTCTCTATCTCTCCTTCCTGCATCTCTCCAGTCTCTCTCATCCTAATCCTCTCTGTTTCTCCTTCCTGCATCTCTCCAGTCTTTCTTGTCCTAATCCTCTCTGTCTCTCCTTCCTACATCTCTCCAGTCTTTCTCGTCCTAGTCCTCTCTGTTTCTCCTTCCTGCATCTCTCCAGTCTTTCTTGTCCTAATCCTCTCTGTTTCTCCTTCCTGCATCTCTCCAGTCTCTCTCATCCTAATCCTCTCTGTCTCTCCTTCCTACATCTCTCCAGTCTTTCTTGTCCTAGTCCTCTCTGTCTCTCCTTCCTGCATCTCTCCAGTCTTTCTTGTCCTAGTCCTCTCTGTCTCTCCTTCCTACATCTCTCCAGTCTTTCTCGTCCTAGTCCTCTCTGTTTCTCCTTCCTGCATCTCTCCAGTCTTTCTTGTCCTAGTCCTCTCTGTCTCTCCTTCCTGCATCTCTCCAGTCTTTCTCGTCCTAGTCCTCTCTGTCTCTCCTTCCTACATCTCTCCAGTCTTTCTCGTCCTAATCCTCTCTGTTTCTCCTTCCTGCATCTCTCCAGTCTTTCTCGTCCTAGTCCTCTCTGTTTCTCCTTCCTGCATCTCTCCAGTCTCTCTCTCATCCTCTCTGTTTCTATTTTCTCTTCCTCTCTAACACAGCTGTCAGATTAGGCCGATGTTCTGCCTGGTGCTCCGGGTCACCGCTGGATTAGAGCTCTAATCCCAGGTGCGACAGCCAGTTCATTAATTTACTCACTTCTGCCCTAATCCTTGACAGTATCAGTATCACCGTGGCAGACGAGCAGACGACCGCAGGGTTGACGGGGGAAGAGGTCATTGGGCTCAGAGGTAAGGGGGATGGGGGATGGGGAGAGATGATCACTCACACTCAGAGCCAGGTGAGACAGGAGTTTGGGATACTGAGAGCTAGCTGCTCTATACGCATGGTCATGAATGGACTGAATTTGAAGAGACTGCTTGCCACCAGGGCTTATTGGTTAAATAGTGATGCAGTGGGTTATTTTGACCACTCTAATTGCGTAATGCAACCGTTTAATGACACGTATTACAGTTGGCGGAGACTGTAGAGTACAGTGAGTTTAGCTAATGACATGCTGAATTAAAAACACCCATCTCAAATGGACGTTTCTGATGTTTCAGTGGTTTTCAGATTCAGTGGTTACTTTAGGCAACGTATCGATACACTTATGGGCACATAATGTGACTATAAGCACACACTGCGTAAGACGGATGTTGAAAAAGGCCTGCATTTAATCAATGCAATACCATTCTTATCTAATCTCTGTCAAAATTCTGCAGAGAAGACATTAAAACCATGCCCTTTGTCCTTTTATAATTTACATGTCCGTATAATTTAAATATAAAAAAAAAATGAAGAAAGCCATTACATACTGGAAAAGTAAATTATTCATAGTGCCATTATTCATGGGCCTATGATATTAGCATACCAGAATTGACATTTGAGTTATTTAGCAGACTCTTATCCAGAGTTACTTACAGGAGCAATTAGGGTTAAGTACCTCGCTCAAGTGAACGTCAACATATTTTTCACCTAGTCGGCTCAGGGATTTGAACCAGCAACCTTTCACTGGCCCAATGCTCTTAACCGCTAGACTACCTGCCGCCCATTTCATGTGTTAAACCACACAGAGAGAAAGAGGAATCCCCTTGTCTTTACAGCGCTTCATAGTATGCTATGTTGCCGTTTCTGACGAGGGGTCTTAATATTTCATGAAACCCCTCTGCTCAGGTCAGTCCATCAACACAGCTGTAGCCCACTGGATAATTCATGACAAAGTCGAAGGGTGGGGGGGAAACGGACTCCCCGCCGACATCCTCTGCCAAGACATGAAATCCTGATCCAACCGAATGTGGTTGGCATCACAAACATGGTAGACAATGTTTCTCCAAGGACTGCCAACGAAAAGAACAAGCAAACCTCACTGCACCTGGTCTGGTTTTCATCACGTGGATTGAATTCAATCCAAGCGGGGTTCCCTCTGGAACAGTGCAACCCTGGCTGAGCTGATGGAAGGTCTCTCTTTGGGCTGAGTGAGCAGGTCACGCACACAGAGGAAACAGTTAGCCAGGGGTCTGACCAGGAAGAAGCTCCACAGCAGCACGGGAAGTAGCCTGGCCTGATGATTCCTGTTAGGCATTGGACAGTACTATCACCTGACAAGAGGAAACCCACATTCAAGGGAGGACGTGCCGTGTCAAAAACAAAGGTCCAAATGGAAGCAACGATTCATTTTCATAACTTACTGTATTCCAGAGGAAAAGCAAGTCTAGTGCTCGCATGCAGTGAAATTGTCCAGACCATGATGCCATAGGACAATATAAAAGGCAGCTGTGGAAAAGTTCAGACATATAATTCTCTCCATTCTCTCGTATTCAGACGGCATACATTAAAGGGTGTTCCAAGCAAAGTCACATAGGATTCTTATTCAGTCATTCTTACTCAGTCATTGAGACGATTCAGATCAATCATGTCTAGTTTTAATGAGCTCTCTTTGAATAGATCCTCTATTGTAGACCGAGTGCAAATTATACCGTGACATTCTGGGGTTCACTAGTTTTTTTCACGGGACTTCCTACTTGTACATGCGGTTACTCACTCACTCACTCATTTTGTCATTGGGCCTAAAAGTAAACACATGTATTTGAACTGTAAACATGTATGACCTTTTAATGTGGCATGAACACAACCAGTCATGATGTTTTCATCTGATTGTCAAACTTCAAAAACACATATTTTGTCACATGCTTCGTAAACAACAGGTTGTAGAACTTCTTGAGGATCTGAGGGCCCATGCCAAATCTTTTCTGACTTCTGAGGGCGAAGAGGCGTTGCCGTGCCCTCTTCACAACAGTGTTGGTGTGTTTGGATGATAGATCCTTAGCGATGTGGACACAGAGGAACTTGAAGCTCTCGGCTCGCGCCACTACAGCCCTGTCGATGTGAATGGGGGCGTGCTGGGCCCTCTATTTGTGTCACGTATTTCAGCCCCTTTCAGGTGTTCCGAATGTTGTGGTGCCAGGACAACAATCTCTCCCTCAACGTCAGTAAGACAAAGGAGCTGATTGTGGACTACAGGAAATAGAGCTGTGTCTGTCCCGAGCTCATCGGCCAAGTAGATAATGTTGCAAGTTCTCTAGCGAAAGCTCAAGAAAGAGAGAGAGAAGCAGACAGGCAGAGAAAACAGATGAATGAGATTGAATGAACCTGAGGGTGGGTGGGGTTGGTACTACTTTACCATATGGAATGGTTTTAAGATGGACGTACCATGGATCATCAGCTAGATTCAGCCAGGGGACTTGAGCAGATTGTCAGGGGGCTGGAACATAATTACAAATAATTTGTAGACTGCAAATTTACCGCAAGAAGCCCAAACATATAGAATATTTGCCCCCCCCCCCAACAATGAAAATAAAATAAAAATTATGTTTTCAAATATATGTATATATAATTTTGTATACTGTAAACTGTATATATTATATAGAATTTTATATAGAATTTATTGCTCAGATAACTTGGGGGGCCAAATAAAACCACCCGCCAAATTCAGCCCGCCGGGCCACCAGTTAGGGAACCCTGCTCTAGTGTATTCTGTAGCTCTATCAGGGCCACCAGTTAGAGAACCCTGCTCTAGTGTATTCTGTAGCTCTATCAGGGCCGCCAGTTAGGGAACCCTGCTCTAGTGTATTCTGTATCTCTATCAGGGCCTCCAGTTAGGGAACCCTGCTCTAGTGTATTCTGTAGCTCTATCAGGGCCACCAGTTAGAGAACCCTGCTCTAGTGTATTCTGTAGCTCTATCAGGGCCTCCAGTTAGGGAACCCTGCTCTAGTGTATTCTGTATCTCTATCAGGGCCTCCAGTTAGGGAACCCTGCTCTAGTGTATTCTGTAGCTCTATCAGGGCCACCAGTTAGGGAACCCTGCTCTAGTGTATTCTGTAGCTCTATCAGGGCCTCCAGTTAGGGAACCCTGCTCTAGTGTATTCTGTAGCTCTATCAGGGCCTCCAGTTAGGGAACCCTGCTCTAGTGTATTCTGTATCTCTATCAGGGCCTCCAGTTAGGGAACCCTGCTCTAGTGTATTCTGTAGCTCTATCAGGGCCACCAGTTAGGGAACCCTGCTCTAGTGTATTCTGTATCTCTATCAGGGCCTCCAGTTAGGGAACCCTGCTCTAGTGTATTCTGTAGTTCTATCAGGGCCTCCAGTTAGGGAACCCTGCTCTAGTGTATTCTGTAGCTCTATCTTTCACTCACTTGATTTCAAAAGCATTGAATAGCACAGTTGAAGGATCACTTCATTTACTTATAGTATGTATGCGTGTAGAAAGAGCTCCTCATCTCAAGATATGGAATGAAATGGTTCAGTATACTGTAAGTGACTACCTGTATACAATGCATACTGGCACAACGATTTACAAGCCATAGACATCATTTCAGGAAAGAGATTTAGTTCTCTGCCAGATGAAAAATTGCTTATTCAGGTAACAATTGTGAACTCACTGTGAACTCACATATTTTCCTCCTGTTTTCACCTCTTTAAGTCTGTACACACTGCTGGGGTTGGCACATCTCAGTGAGAACACTGACAGGTGGACTCTGTTAGCCTTTCTGTATGTTCTGCTGAGACATAATGTTATTATGAAACATGTCCTGAACCTCTACAGTGATGTTAATATGAAACATGTCCTGAACCTCTACAGTGATGTTAATATGAAACATGTCATGAACCTCTACAGTGATGTTAATATGAAACATGTCCTGAACCTCTACAGTGATGTTACTATGAAACATGTCCTGAACCTCTACAGTGATGTTATTATGAAACATGTCCTGAACCTCTACAGTGATGTTAATATGAAACATGTCCTGAACCTCTACAGTGATGTTAATATGAAACATGTCCTGAACCTCTACAGTGATGTTATTATGAAACATGTCCTGAACCTCTACAGTGACGTTAATATGAAACATGTCCTGAACCTCTACAGTGATGTTATTATGAAACATGTCCTGAACCTCTACAGTGATGTTATCATGATATATGTCCTGAACCTCTACAGTGATGTTAATATGAAACATGTCCTGAACCTCTACAGTGATGTTATTATGAAACATGTCCTGAACCTCTACAGGGATGTTAATATGAAACATGTCCTGAACCTCTACAGTGATGTTACTATGAAACATGTCCTGAACCTCTACAGTGATGTTACTATGAAACATGTCCTGAACCTCTACAGAAATCTTCCTACTTTGTGTTGACCTCATCTGTGGGTGTTTGGGGGGTACTTCTCCGATGCAAAGAGGCTGTGGAAAACATTTGGAATAATAATGTTTTTAGCTCTCTCTCAGCTATCAAGTCTGACTCATTTACAGCGAAACACCTTTTCACATTAAAGATGCAGACACTATATAGAGAGAGACAACTGCTTCAGATCACATGAAACAGAAAACTATGGCCGTACCATGTTATATTTCTAACACTCTGTCCATTCAGTTCCATGTTGTATATCTAACACTGTCCATTCAGTTCCATGTTGTATTTCTAACGGTCTGTCCATTCAGTTCCATGTTGTATTTCTAACGGTCTGTCCATTCAGTTCCATGTTGTATATCTAACACTCTGTCCATTCAGTTCCATGTTGTATTTCTAACGGTCTGTCCATTCAGCTCCATGTTGTATTTCTAACACTCTGTCCATTCAGTTCCATGTTGTATTTCTAACACTCTGTCCATTCAGTTCCATGTTGTATATCTAACACTCTGTCCATTCAGTACCATGTTGTATTTCTAACACTCTGTCCATTCAGTTCCATGTTGTATATCTAACACTCTGTCCATTCAGCTCCATGTTGTATTTCTAACACTCTCTCCATTCAGTACCATGTTGTATTTCTAACACTCTGTCCATTCAGTTCCATGTTGTATATCTAACACTCTGTCCATTCAGTTCCATGTTGTATTTCTAACGGTCTGTCCATTCAGATCCATGTTGTATTTCTAACGGTCTGTCCATTCAGTACCATGTTGTATTTCTAACACTCTGTCCATTCAGTTCCATGTTGTATTTCTAACACTCTGTCCATTCAGTTCCATGTTGTATATCTAACACTCTGTCCATTCAGTACCATGTTGTATTTCTAACACTCTCCATTCAGTACCATGTTGTATTTCTAACACTCTGTCCATTCAGTACCATGTTGTATTTCTAACACTCTCCATTCAGTACCATGTTGTATTTCTAACACTCTCCATTCAGTTCCATGTTGTATTTCCAACACTCTGTCCATTCAGTTCCATGTTGTATTTCCAACACTCTGTCCATTCAGTTCCATATTGTATTTCTAAAGGTCTGTCCATTCAGTTCCATGTTGTATTTCCAACACTCTTTCCATTCAGTTCCATGTTGTATTTCTAACGGTCTTTCCATTCAGTTCCATGTTGTATTTCTAACGGTCTTTCCATTCAGTTCCATGTTGTATTTCTAACGGTCTGTCCATTCAGTTACATGTTGTATTTCTAACACTCTGTCCATTCAGTACCATGTTGTATTTCTAACGGTCTTTCCATTCAGTTCCATGTTGTATTTCTAACGGTCTGTCCATTCAGTTCCATGTTGTATTTCTAACACTCTGTCCATTCAGTACCATGTTGTATTTCTAACGGTCTTTCCATTCAGTTCCATGTTGTATTTCTAACGGTCTGTCCATTCAGTTCCATGTTGTATTTCTAACACTCTGTCCATTCAGTTCCATGTTGTATTTCTAACGGTCTGTCCATTCAGTTCCATGTTGTATTTCTAACACTCTGTCCATTCAGTTCCATGTTGTATTTCTAACACTCTGTCCATTCAGTTCCATGTTGTATTTCTAACACTCTGTCCATTCAGTTACATGTTGTATTTCTAACGGTCTGTCCATTCAGTTCCATATTGTATTTCTAACACTCTGTCCATTCAGTTCCATGTTGTATTTCTAACACTCTGTCCATTCAGTTCCATGTTGTATTTCTAACACTCTCCATTCAGTACCATATTGTATTTCTAACACTCTCCATTCAGTACCATATTGTATTTCTAACAGTCTGTCCATTCAGTTCCATGTTGTATTTCTAACGGTCTGTCCATTCAGTTCCATGTTGTATTCCCCCCCCTCTCTTGAACCTTATTTGGACTGGGACACGCCCACCAACTCACTTATTGGCTCTGACTGGCACAGTCTCGTTAGTCGTTTCCTTTGATGGTTTCCAAATGAAACCATGGCATTTCATATCATTGCCGTTTTCACAATGTCCTTCTACCAAAGCTAAGAGCAAAGAGACTTGAATGTACATTGTGAAATCACTTGAATGTACATTGTGAAATCACTTGAAAGAATATTGTGAAACCACTTGAAGCCACTTGAATGTACATTGTGCTCATTGCTAAACACGACTGTCAATCAGATGAGACCTTAGAGTAAACCCCACTGAATCACCTAAGAATAGGTCCTGGTTATGGAGCTCAGTCAGGGAGGACAGGAACACATCAGTGATGGAGGTCCTGGTTATGGAGCTCAGTCAGGGAGGACAGGAACACATCAGTGATGGAGGTCCTGGTTATGGAGTGCAGTCAGGGAGGACCGGGACACATCAGTGATGGACAGAGACAGCATGAGTAAGGAAGGGAAGGAGAGAGGGAATCAAGTGAGGATGGTGGAAAGATCAATAACACTGTACATCTCAGTAATTCCCCACTAGGAGAGTGGTCTATATGGTAACACTGTACGTCTCAGTAATTCCCCACTAGGAGAGTGGTCTATATGGTAACACTGTACATCTCAGTAATTCCCCACTAGGAGAGTGGTCTATATGGTAACACTGTACGTCTCAGTAATTCCCCACTAGGAGAGGGGTCTATATGGTAGCACTGTACATCTCAGTAATTCCCCACTAGGAGAGGGGTCTATATGGTAACACTGTACGTCTCAGTAATTCCCCACTAGGAGAGGGGTCTATATGGTAACACTGTACGTCTCAGTAATTCCTCACTAGGAGAGGGGTCTATATGGTAACACTGTACATCTCAGTAATTCCTCACTAGTAGGAGGGTCTATGTGGTAACACTGTACATCTCAGTAATTCTTCACTAGGAGAGGGGTCTATATGGTAACACTGTACATCTCAGTAATTCTTCACTAGGAGAGGGGTCTATATGGTAACACTGTACATCTCAGTAATTCCCCACTAGGAGAGGGGTCTATATGGTAACACTGTACATCTCAGTAATTCCCCACTAGGAGAGGGGTCTATATGGTAACACTGTACGTCTCAGTAATTCTTCACTAGGAGAGGGGTCTATATGGTAACACTGTACATCTCAGTAATTCCCCACTAGGTAACACTGTACATCTCAGTAATTCCCCACTAGGAGAGGGGTCTATATGGTAACACTGTACGTCTCAGTAATTCTTCACTAGGAGAGGGGTCTATATGGTAACACTGTACGTCTCAGTAATTCCCCACTAGGAGAGGGGTCTATATGGTAACACTGTACGTCTCAGTAATTCTTCACTAGGAGAGGGGTCTATATGGTAACACTGTACATCTCAGTAATTCCCCACTAGGTAACACTGTACATCTCAGTAATTCCCCACTAGGAGAGGGGTCTATATGGTAACACTGTACGTCTCAGTAATTCTTCACTAGGAGAGGGGTCTATGTGGTAACACTGTACGTCTCAGTAATTCTTCACTAGGAGAGGGGTCTATGTGGTAACACTGTACATCTCAGTAATTCCCCACTAGGAGAGGGGTCTATATGGTAACACTGTACATCTCAGTAATTCCTCACTAGGAGAGGGGTCTATATGGTAACACCATACTGCCCTACCAAGCAAAAAGGCAGTAACAGTTAATTTGGTCGAAAATTAGTTAATGTCATTTTTGCAACATTAAATACATGCTTAATCATGTGGACAAGTATCCTGCCTCTATTGTATTGTGTTGTGGAGAAAGTGGGGTTCAGGTTAGCAGAAACTACATCAAGTTAAACCAATGTAAACAAAAATTATTATTCTCAGTTCCACGCTATGAGCAGTTACTACCTTTTTGCGTGGTAGGGCAGTTTATGTCTCAGTAATTCCCCACTAGGAGAGGGGTCTATGTGGTAACACTGTACATCTCAGTAATTCCCCACTAGGAGAGGGGTCTATGTGGTAACACTGTACATCCCAGTAATTCCCCACTAGGTAACACTGTACATCCCAGTAATTCCTCACAGGCGGGGGGTCTATATGTGGTAAGTGCTCTGTATTTCACACAATTAAAACAATTCATGGGGGCGGAGTAAAGCAATTAAAGCATATAACATTATTGGAAGTGCAATGTGAACGGATTATGCTGTTTCGCTAATTGCAACATTAATATGGTCCGAGAAAAGGTAGTTAAAAGCTGTATGAACGCAAATGGCAAGTGTTCATATGTTGTGTCACGGCGGTTGCCTTTTACAATCTCCCCTTTCCATTGTCTTGTATTCTAGTCTAGTTTTCCTGGACATCTAGAAGTTGCTCACAGATTTTGATGGATACTTTTGGCTTTATGTGAAGGGAAATTATGTTTTGTGTCAGCATTTCCTTTCAACTGCCCTGAAGTCCACTCTCCCTTTCTCTCTGCTGACTCCCTTTCTCTTTCTCTGAGTCTTTGTTTGTGGACAATTGTAATTTGAAATGTTTTGCAAAGGGGTTGATGGCTGAGGCATCTGACAGAGTGATGAGCAAGGTGAACGCTGTGCTCTCATGAATGGCCATGAGACGTACTGAGAGTCAACGTCTTAGGGGGATGAAAGATGGAAACAAACAACAGTCTATCACAGGATTTTCAGTGGCTTATTAAAATGTGGTTCAATTGACGCAATGCTAGTAAATCAGTCACACTAACCACCCTGTTTTAGTGCATTGTAGATAAAAAAATTATGTCTTTGTATCTCAGACAGGGCCTGACAGGGCGTGATTGGACAGAAGGAAATGACCCATGGGTGGTCTGCCGCGCTGCCTGTTGGTTTGTTGCTGCCCAGAGCTCTACGGTAATGAGGCAGATTCAATGTGTTGTCATTGTGGAGATGCTGCCCAGACCAGCACTCTACGGTAACCCTATAAAAGTGTCTCAGATCACAACAAATCTTCTTTTATATGGACTGCTCTCTCTCTCTCTCTGTCTCTCTCCCTCTCTCATACACACTAATGAAGGAGCGTCCTCATAAACCACAGTCCCAGCTCTGCTATCAGTGGCAAAGTAACATCCACCATTGTCACAGCCCCTTTTAGTTACAGAGTATTTCTCTAGAAGAAGCTTGTATGCTTGTGTGAAGAAAGGCCTATTTCCAGAGCAGATGAAGCATCTCACAGCC
This sequence comes from Salvelinus fontinalis, assembly GCF_029448725.1. Taxonomy (NCBI): domain Eukaryota; kingdom Metazoa; phylum Chordata; class Actinopteri; order Salmoniformes; family Salmonidae; genus Salvelinus; species Salvelinus fontinalis. The sequence continues at coordinate 26,365,222 of NC_074668.1, read as the reverse complement.
GAACCCTATGACTTCACAACTGCCTTGTTTTCTCCATATCCATCCTCATTAAGCAGGAAGTAGGTGCTTTATACGGACCGGGAAAATAAACAAGTCGTTTATTTTTAGGTTCCTTTCAAGATGAGGCCAATTTTCTTGTGGATATTTTTAAAGTTGGGGTGAAATCAGTGGGCTATGTAAAGCCCCCTGTTGAGTTGTCATTATTTCAATGGAAATTGTTAAGAAGACACAGAAATAGCTTTTGTCGCCTACCACAGTTCCACAAGTAAGCGAATACAGCCTGTCTTCTCCCCCTTGGATGACAGTTTGTCTGGTGTAATATGCTCCAGGGCTGTGTTGTTTATCTGGATGTGATTTTTACAGGTCAATGAAATGGATTATTGGTTGAAAACATCTCTCCAGAATATCAGAACGTAGATTCTAGGAGAGTGGTGAAGTCCTGTCACATTATCATCTCTGCATATCACAGAAGTAGCCTACTTTCTCAAGGTCCTAAATACGTGGATAATTTTATATTTTATCATAATATGACACATTTTACTGAAAATTGAAGCATGTTCTCTTGGATTTCCCATGAAGTACTTAGCCCACACCTCTATTCACTGTAATATGACTCCCTCAATTACTAATATCTCAGAGTCTGACATTAAAAATGAAGAGGATGTTTCATGCTTGACTTTGAAGTGGTACAGTAGCAGTTCCAGACGTCTCTCTCTCTCTCTCTCTCTCTCTCTCTCTCTCTCTCTCTCTCTCTCTCTCTCTCTCTCTCTCTCTCTCTCTCTCTCTCTCTCTCTCTCTCTCTCTCTCTCTCTCTCTTCCATTGTCATAATACTTTATATTGATCATTTGGCTGATCAGTGGGCAACAGCACGGTTTTCTTGTTGGCTGATCCACGGCCCTAAATTTTTGTTAAGGAATCTGTGATCAACAGATAAGAGCCTGATTTATTTGTTTAAATTGACTGATTTCCTTATATGAACTAGAACTCAGTAAAATGTTTGAAAGTGTTGCATGTTGCGTGTATATTTTTGTTCAGTATAAGTAGTTAGGCTTCCACACGATATAATGAGCCAATGGTCATCTATTAGATATATATTCAGTAATCTTTCTTATTTATGTAATACATGTGTTTATTCATTCACAGCTAGGATGTTGCTAAGCCCAGCACAGGCAGTGAGGTCCCCTGGTCTTCTGGTACCAGAGTGAAAGGATGCTAGGTTTAGCAGAGACAGCTACGGGTGAGTGCAGTAGAGGTAGAAAACAGAGTGACAGACGTACTGTCAGGTCCCTAATATGTTACACCCACCTGAGCCAAATACATTTAAACTCAGTTTTTCACAATTCCTGACATTTAACATTTCAAAATTCAATGTCTTAGGTCAGTTAGGATCACCACTTCATTTTAAGAATGTGAAATGTCAGAATAGTAGTAGAGAGAACTTTTTATTTCAGCTTTAATTTCTTTCATCACATTCCCATTGGGTCAGAAGTTTACATACACTCAATTCGTATTTGGTAGCATTGCCTTTAAATTGTTTAACTTGGTTCAAACGTTTTGGGTAGCCTTCCACAAGCTTCCCACAATAAGTTGGGTGAATTTTGGCCCATTCCTCCTGACAGAGCTGGTGTAACTGAGTCAGGTTTGTAGCCCTCCATGCTCACACACTTTTTCAGTTCTGCCCAACAAATTTTCTATAGGATTGAGGTCAGGGCTTTGTGATGGCCACTCCAATATCTTGACTTTGTTGTCCTTAAGCCATTTTGCCACGACTTTGGAAGTATGCTTGGGGTCATTGTCCATTTGGAAGACCTATTTGCGACCAAGCGTTATCTTCCTGACTGATGTCTTGAGATGTTGCTTCAACATATCCACATAATTTTCCTGCCTCATGTTGCCATCTATTTTGTGAAGTGCACCAGTCCCTCTTGCCGCAAACCACCCCCACAACATGATGCTGCCACCACCGTGCTTCACGGTTGGGATGGTGTTCTCGACTTGCAAGCCTCCCCCTTTTTCCTTCAAACATAACAATGGTCATTATGGCCAAACAGTTTTATTTTTGTTTCATCAGACCAGAGGACATTTCTCCAAAAAGTACGATCTTTGTCCCCATGTGCAGTTGCAAACCGTAGTGTAGCTTTTTAATGGCAGTTTTGGAGCAGTGGCTTCTTCCTTTCTGAGCGGCCTTTCAGGTTATGTTGATATAGGACTTGTTTTACTGTGGATATTGATACTTTTGTACCTGTTTCCTCCAGCATCTTCACAAGGTCCTTTGCTGCTGTTCTGGGATTGATTTGCACTTTTCGCACCAAAGTACATTCATCTCTAGGAGAAAGAACACGTCTCCTTCCTGAATGACATGACGGTTGCGTGCTCCCATGGTGTTCATACTTGCATACTATTGTTTGTACAGATGAACGTGGTACCTTCAAGTGTTTGGAAAATTCTCCCAAGGATGAACCAGACTTGTGGAGGTCTACATATTCTTTTTTGAGGTCTTGGATGTACAACAGTGTATCACAATAATCACTGCTACAGTGGTGAGTTTTATCTCCAGACAGAGGAACAGTTATAGTGGTGAGTTGTATCTCCAGAGGAACAGTTATAGTGGTGAGTTGTATCTCCAGACAGAGGAACAGTCATAGTGGTGAGTTGTATCTCCAGAGGAACAGTTATAGTGGTGAGTTGTATCTCCAGACAGAGGAACAGTCATAGTGGTGAGTTGTATCTCCAGACAGAGGAACAGTCATAGTGGTGAGTTGTATCTCCAGACAGAGGAACAGTCATAGTGGTGAGTTGTATCTCCAGAGGAACAGTTATAGTGGTGAGTTGTATCTCCAGACAGAGGAACAGTCATAGTGGTGAGTTGTATCTCCAGAGGAACAGTTATAGTGGTGAGTTGTATCTCCAGACAGAGGAACAGTCATAGTGGTGAGTTGTATCTCCAGACAGAGGAACAGTCATAGTGGTGAGTTGTATCTCCAGACAGAGGAACAGTCATAGTGGTGAGTTGTATCTCCAGAGGAACAGTTATAGTGGTGAGTTGTTTTTCCAGAGGAACAGTTATAGTGATGAGTTGTATCTCCAGACAGAGGAACAGTCATAGTGGTGAGTTGTATCTCCAGAGGAACAGTTATAGTGGTGAGTTGTATCTCCAGAGGAACAGTTATAGTGATGAGTTGTATCTCCAGAGGAACAGTTATAGTGGTGAGTTGTATCTCCAGACAGAGGAACAGTTATAGTGATGAGTTGTATCTCCAGACAGAGGAACAGTTATAGTGGTGAGTTGTATCTCCAGAGGAACAGTTATAGTGGTGAGTTGTATCTCCAGAGGAACAGTTATAGTGGTGAGTTGTATCTCCAGAGGAACAGTTATAGTGGTGAGTTGTATCTCCAGACAGAGGAACAGTTATAGTGGTAAGTTGTATCTCCAGACAGAGGAACAGTTATAGTGGAGAGTTGTATCTCCAGAGGAACAGTTATAGTGGTGAGTTGTATCTCCAGAGGAACAGTTATAGTGGTGAGTTGTATCTCCAGAGGTACAGTTATAGTGGTGAGTTGTATCTCCAGAGGAACAGTTATAGTGGTGAGTTGTATCTCCAGACAGAGGAACAGTTATAGTGGTGAGTTGTATCTCCAGAGGAACAGTTATAGTGGTGAGTTGTATCTCCAGACAGAGGAACAGTCATAGTGGTGAGTTGTATCTCCAGACAGAGGAACAGTCATAGTGGTGAGTTGTATCTCCAGAAAGAGGAACAGTCATAGTGGTGAGTTGTATCTCCAGAGGAACAGTTATAGTGGTGAGTTGTATCTCCAGAGGAACAGTTATAGTGATGAGTTGTATCTCCAGACAGAGGAACAGTCATAGTGGTGAGTTGTATCTCCAGAGGAACAGTTATAGTGGTGAGTTGTATCTCCAGAGGAACAGTTATAGTGATGAGTTGTATGTCCAGAGGAACAGTTATAGTGGTGAGTTGTATCTCCAGAGGAACAGTTATAGTGGTGAGTTGTATCTCCAGACAGAGGTACAGTTATAGTGGTGAGTTGTATCTCCAGAGGAACAGTTATAGTGGTGAGTTGTATCTCCAGGGGAACAGTTATAGTGGTGAGTTGTATCTCCAGACAGAGGAACAGTCATATTGGTGAGTTGTATCTCCAGAGGAACAGTTAAAGTGGTGAGTTGTATCTCCAGGGGAACAGTTATAGTGGTGAGTTGTATCTCCAGACAGAGGAACAGTTATAGTGGTGAGTTGTATCTCCAGAGGAACAGTTATAGTGGTGAGTTGTATCTCCAGGGGAACAGTTATAGTGGTGAGTTGTATCTCCAGACAGAGGAACAGTCATAGTGGTGAGTTGTATCTCCAGAGGAACAGTTATAGTGGTGAGTTGTATCTCCAGACAGAGGAACAGTTATAGTGGTGAGTTGTATCTCCAGACAGAGGAACAGTTATAGTGATGAGTTGTATCTCCAGACAGAGGAACAGTCATAGTGGTGAGTTGTATCTCCAGAGGAACAGTTATAGTGGTGAGTTGTATCTCCAGACAAAGGAACAGTTATAGTGGTGAGTTGTATCTCCAGACAGAGGAACAGTTATAGTGGTGAGTTGTATCTCCAGACAGAGGAACAGTTATAGTGGTGAGTTGTATCTCCAGACAGAGGAACAGTTATAGTGGTGAGTTGTATCTCCAGACAGAGGAACAGTTATAGTGGTGAGTTGTATCTCCAGAGGAACAGTTATAGTGGTGAGTTGTATCTCCAGAGGAACAGTTATAGTGGTGAGTTGTATCTCCAGAGGAACAGTTATAGTGGTGAGTTGTATCTCCAGACAGAGGAACAGTTATAGTGGTGAGTTGTATCTCCAGAGGAACAGTTATAGTGGTGAGTTGTATCTCCAGACAGAAGAACAGTTATAGTGGTGAGTTGTATCTCCAGACAGAGGAACAGTTATAGTGGTGAGTTGTATCTCCAGACAGAGGAACAGTTATAGTGGTGAGTTGTATCTCCACAGGAACAGTTATAGTGGTGAGTTGTATCTCCAGAGGAACAGTTATAGTGGTGAGTTGTATCTCCAGACAGAGGAACAGTTATAGTGGTGAGTTGTATCTCCAGAGGAACAGTTATAGTGGTGAGTTGTATCTCCAGGGGAACAGTTATAGTGGTGAGTTGTATCTCCAGACAGAGGAACAGTCATAGTGGTGATTTGTATCTCCAGAGGAACAGTTATAGTGGTGAGTTGTATCTCCAGGGGAACAGTTATAGTGGTGAGTTGTATCTCCAGACAGAGGAACAGTTATAGTGGTGAGTTGTATCTCCAGACAGAGGAACAGTTATAGTGGTGAGTTGTATCTCCAGACAGAGGAACAGTTATAGTGGTGAGTTGTATCTCCAGACAGAGGAACAGTTATAGTGGTGAGTTGTATCTCCAGACAGAGGAACAGTTATAGTGGTGAGTTGTATCTCCAGAGGAACAGTTATAGTGGTGAGTTGTATCTCCAGAGGAACAGTTATAGTGGTGAGTTGTATCTCCAGAGGAACAGTTATAGTGGTGAGTTGTATCTCCAGACAGAGGAACAGTTATAGTGGTGAGTTGTATCTCCAGAGGAACAGTTATAGTGGTGAGTTGTATCTCCAGACAGAAGAACAGTTATAGTGGTGAGTTGTATCTCCAGACAGAGGAACAGTTATAGTGGTGAGTTGTATCTCCAGACAGAGGAACAGTTATAGTGGTGAGTTGTATCTCCACAGGAACAGTTATAGTGGTGAGTTGTATCTCCAGAGGAACAGTTATAGTGGTGAGTTGTATCTCCAGACAGAGGAACAGTTATAGTGGTGAGTTGTATCTCCAGAGGAACAGTTATAGTGGTGAGTTGTATCTCCAGGGGAACAGTTATAGTGGTGAGTTGTATCTCCAGACAGAGGAACAGTCATAGTGGTGATTTGTATTTCCAGAGGAACAGTTATAGTGGTGAGTTGTATCTCCAGGGGAACAGTTATAGTGGTGAGTTGTATCTCCAGACAGAGGAACAGTTATAGTGGTGAGTTGTATCTCCAGAGGAACAGTTATAGTGGTGAGTTGTATCTCCAGAGCAACAGTTCTAGTGATGAGTTGTATCTCCAGAAAGAGGAACAGTTATAGTGGTGAGTTGTATCTCCAGACAGAGGAAGAGTTATAGTGGTGAGTTGTATCTCCAGACAGAGGAAATGTTATAGTGGTGAGTTGTATCTCCAGACAGAGGAACAGTTATAGTGGTGAGTTGTATCTCCAGAGGAACAGTTATAGTGGTGAGTTGTATCTCCAGAGGAACAGTTATAGTGGTGAGTTGTATCTCCAGACAGAGGAACAGTTATAGTGGTGAGTTGTATCTCCAGACAGAGGAACAGTTATAGTGGTGAGTTGTATCTCCAGAGGAACAGTCATAGTGGTGAGTTGTATCTCCAGACAGAGGAACAGTTATAGTGATGAGTTGTATCTCCAGACAGAGGAACAGTTATAGTGGTGAGTTGTATCTCCAGACATAGGAACAGTTATAGTGGTGAGTTGTATCTCCAGACAGAGGAACAGTTATAGTGGTGAGTTGTATCACCAGAGGAACAGTTATAGTGGTGAGTTGTATCTCCAGAGGAACAGTTATAGTGTTGAGTTGTATCTCCAGACAGAGGAACAGTTATAGTGGTGAGTTGTATCTCCAGAGGAACAGTTATAGTGGTGAGTTGTATCTCCAGGGGAACAGTTATAGTGGTGAGTTGTATCTCCAGAGGAACAGTTATAGTGGTGAGTTGTATCTCCAGACAGAGGAACAGTTATAGTGGTGAGTTGTATCTCCAGACAGAGGAACAGTTATACTGGTGAGTTGTATCTCCAGAGGAACAGTTATAGTGGTGAGTTGTATCTCCAGACAGAGGAACAGTTATAGTGATGAGTTGTATCTCCAGACAGAGGAACAGTTATAGTGGTGAGTTGTATCTCCAGAGGAACAGTTATAGTGGTGAGTTGTATCTCCAGACATAGGAACAGTTATAGTGGTGAGTTGTATCTCCAGACAGAGGAACAGTTATAGTGGTGAGTTGTATCACCAGAGGAACAGTTATAGTGGTGAGTTGTATCTCCAGAGGAACAGTTATAGTGGTGAGTTGTATCTCCAGAGGAACAGTTATAGTGGTGAGTTGTATCTCCAGACAGAGGAACAGTTATAGTGGTGAGTTGTATCTCCAGAGGAACAGTTATAGTGGTGAGTTGTATCTCCAGACAGAAGAACAGTTATAGTGGTGAGTTGTATCTCCAGACAGAGGAACAGTTATAGTGGTGAGTTGTATCTCCAGACAGAGGAACAGTTATAGTGGTGAGTTGTATCTCCACAGGAACAGTTATAGTGGTGAGTTGTATCTCCAGAGGAACAGTTATAGTGGTGAGTTGTATCTCCAGACAGAGGAACAGTTATAGTGGTGAGTTGTATCTCCAGAGGAACAGTTATAGTGGTGAGTTGTATCTCCAGAGAAACAGTTCTAGTGATGAGTTGTATCTCCAGAAAGAGGAACAGTTATAGTGGTGAGTTGTATCTCCAGACAGAGGAACAGTTATAGTGGTGAGTTGTATCTCCAGACATAGGAACAGTTATAGTGGTGAGTTGTATCTCCAGACAGAGGAACAGTATTAGTGGTGAGTTGTATCTCCAGACAGAGGAACAGTTATAGTGGTGAGTTGTATCTCCAGAGGAACAGTTATAGTGGTGAGTTGTATCTCCAGACAGAGGAACAGTAATAGTGGTGAGTTGTATATCCAGAGGAACAGTTATAGTGGTGAGTTGTATCTCCAGAGGAACAGTTATAGGGGTGAGTTGTATCTCCAGGGGAACAGTTATAGTGGTGAGTTGTATCTCCAGACAGAGGAACAGTCATAGTGGTGAGTTGTATCTCCAGAGGAACAGTTATAGTGGTGAGTTGTATCTCCAGAGGAACAGTTATAGTGGTGAGTTGTATCTCCAGACAGAGGAACAGTTAAAGTGGTGAGTCGTATCACCAGACAGAGGAACAGTTATAGTGGTGAGTTGTATCTCCAGAGGAACAGTTATAGTGGTGAGTTGTATCTCCAGGGGAACAGTTATAGTGGTGAGTTGTATCTCCAGAGGAACAGTTATAGTGGTGAGTTGTATCTCCAGACAGAGGAACAGTTAAAGTGGTGAGTTGTATCACCAGACAGAGGAACAGTTATAGTGGTGAGTTGTATCTCCAGAGGAACGGTTATAGTGGTGAGTTGTATCTCCAGGGGAACAGTTATAGTGGTGAGTTGTATCTCCAGACAGGGGAACAGTTTTAGTGGTGAGTTGTATCTCCAGACAGAGGAACAGTTATAGTGGTGAGTTGTATCTCCAGAGGAACAGTTATAGTGGTGAGTTGTATCTCCAGAGGAACAGTTATAGTGGTGAGTTGTATCACTAGAGGAACTGTTATAGTGGTGAGTTGTATCTCCAGAGGAACAGTTAAAGTGGTGAGTTGTATCTCCAGGGGAACAGTTATAGTGGTGAGTTGTATCTCCAGACAGAGGAACAGTTATAGTGGTGAGTTGTATCTCCAGAGGAAAAGTTATAGTGGTGAGTTGTATCACCAGAGGAACACTTATAGTGGTGAGTTGTATCTCCAGAGGAACAGTTATAGTGGTGAGTTGTATCTCCAGAGGAACAGTTATAGTGATGAGTTGTATCTCCAGAGGAACAGTTATAGTGGTGAGATGTATCTCCAGAGGAACAGTTATAGTGGTGAGTTGTATCTCCAGACAGAGGAACAGTTATAGTGGTGAGTTGTATCTCCAGAAAGAGGAACAGTTATAGTGGTGAGTTGTATCTCCAGACAGAGGAACAGTTATAGTGGTGAGTTGTATCTCCAGACAGAGGAACAGTTATAGTGGTGAGTTGTATCTCCAGACAGAGGAACAGTTATAGTGGTGAGTTGTATCTCCAGACAGAGGAACAGTTATAGTGGTGAGTTGTATCTCCAGACAGAGGAACAGTTATAGTGGTGAGTTGTATCTCCAGACAGAGGAACAGTTATAGTGGTGAGTTGTATCACCAGAGGAACAGTTATAGTGGTGAGTTGTATCTCCAGACAGAGGAACAGTTATAGTGGTGAGTTGTATCACCAGAGGAACAGTTGTAGTGGTGAGTTGTATCTCCAGACAGAGGAACAGTTATAGTGGTGAGTTGTATCTCCAGAGGAACAGTTATAGTGGTGAGTTGGATCTCCAGACAGAGGAACAGTTATAGTGGTGAGTTGTATCTCCAGACAGAGACACAGTTAAAGTGGTGAGTTGTATCTCCAGACAGAGGAACAGTTATAGTGGTGAGTTGTATCTCCAGAGGAACAGTTATAGTGGTGAGTTGTATCTCCAGGGGAACAGTTATAGTGGTGAGTTGAATCTCCAGGGGAACAGTTATAGTGGTGAGTTGTATCTCCAGACAGAGGAACAGTCATAGTGGTGAGTTGTATCTCCAGAGGAACAGTTATAGTGGTGAGTTGTATCTCCAGAGGAACAGTTATAGTGGTGAGTTGTATCTCCAGACAGAGGAACAGTTAAAGTGGTGAGTTGTATCTCCAGAGGAACAGTTATAGTGGTGAGTTGTATCTCCAGGGGAACAGTTATAGTGGTGAGTTGTATCTCCAGAGGAACAGTTATAGTGGTGAGTTGTATCTCCAGACAGAGGAACAGTTAAAGTGGTGAGTTGTATCACCAGACAGAGGAACAGTTATAGTGGTGAGTTGTATCTCCAGAGGAACGGTTATAGTGGTGAGTTGTATCTCCAGGGGAACAGTTATAGTGGTGAGTTGTATATCCAGACAGGGGAACAGTTTTAGTGGTGAGTTGTATCTCCAGACAGAGGAACAGTTATAGTGGTGAGTTGTATCTCCAGAGGAACAGTTATAGTGGTGAGTTGTATCTCCAGAGGAACAGTTATAGTGGTGAGTTGTATCACTAGAGGAACAGTTATAGTGGTGAGTTGTATCTCCAGAGGAACAGTTATAGTGGTGAGTTGTATCTCCAGAGGAACAGTTAAAGTGGTGAGTTGTATCTCCAGGGGAACAGTTATAGTGGTGAGTTGTATCTCCAGACAGGGGAACAGTTATAGTGGTGAGTTGTATCTCCAGACAGAGGAACAGTTATAGTGGTGAGTTGTATCTCCAGAGGAAAAGTTATAGTGGTGAATTGTATCTCCAGAGGAACAGTTATAGTGGTGAGTTGTATCACCAGAGGAACACTTATAGTGGTGAGTTGTATCTCCAGAGGAACAGTTATAGTGGTGAGTTGTATCTCCAGAGGAACAGTTATAGTGATGAGTTGTATCTCCAGAGGAACAGTTATAGTGGTGAGATGTATCTCCAGAGGAACAGTTATAGTGGTGAGTTGTATCTCCAGACAGAGGAACAGTTATAGTGGTGAGTTGTATCTCCAGACAGAGGAACAGTTATAGTGGTGAGTTGTATCTCCAGACAGAGGAACAGTTATAGTGGTGAGTTGTATCTCCAGACAGAGGAACAGTTATAGTGGTGAGTTGTATCTCCAGACAGAGGAACAGTTATAGTGGTGAGTTGTATCTCCAGACAGAGGAACAGTTATAGTGGTGAGTTGTATCTCCAGACAGAGGAACAGTTATAGTGGTGAGTTGTATCTCCAGACAGAGGAACAGTTATAGTGGTGAGTTGTATCACCAGAGGAACAGTTATAGTGGTGAGTTGTATCTCCAGACAGAGGAACAGTTATAGTGGTGAGTTGTATCACCAGAGGAACAGTTATAGTGGTGAGTTGTATCTCCAGACAGAGGAACAGTTATAGTGGTGAGTTGTATCTCCAGAGGAACAGTTATAGTGGTGAGTTGGATCTCCAGACAGAGGAACAGTTATAGTGGTGAGTTGTATCTCCAGACAGAGACACAGTTAAAGTGGTGAGTTGTATCTCCAGACAGAGGAACAGTTATAGTGGTGAGTTGTATCTCCAGAGGAACAGTTATAGTGGTGAGTTGAATCTCCAGGGGAACAGTTATAGTGGTGAGTTGTATCTCCAGGGGAACAGTTATAGTGGTGAGTTGTATCTCCAGACAGAGGAACAGTTATAGTGGTGAGTTGTATCTCCAGACAGAGGAACAGTTATAGTGGTGAGTTGTATCACCAGAGGAACAGTTATAGTGGTGAGTTGTATCTCCAGACAGAGGAACAGTTATAGTGGTGAGTTGTATCTCCAGAGGAACAGTTATAGTGGTGAGTTGGATCTCCAGACAGAGGAACAGTTATGGTGGTGAGTTGTATCTCCAGACAGAGGAACAGTTAAAGTGGTGAGTTGTATCGCCAGACAGAGGAACAGTTATTGTGGTGAGTTGTATCTCCAGAGGAACAGTTATAGTGGTGAGTTGTATCTCCAGGGGAACAGTTATAGTGGTGAGTTGTATCTCCAGGGGAACAGTTATAGTGGTGAGTTGTATCTCCAGACAGACGAACAGTTATAGTGGTGAGTTGTATCTCCAGACAGAGGAACAGTTCTAGTGGTGAGTTGGATCTCCAGGCAGAGGAACAGTTATAGTGGTGACTTGGATCTCCAGACAGAGGAACAGTTATAGTGGTGAGTTGTATCTCCAGACAGAGGAACAGTCATAGTGGTGAGTTGTATCTCCAGAGGAACAGTTATAGTGGTGAGATGTATCTCCAGAGGAACAGTTATAGTGGTGAGTTGTATTACCAGAGGAACAGTTATAGTGGTGAGTTGTAGTCTCCAGACAGAGGAACAGTTATAGTGGTGAGTTGTATCTCCAGAGGAACAGTTATAGTGATGAGTTGTATCTCCAGACAGAGGAACAGTTATAGTGGTGAGTTGTATCTCCAGAGGAACAGTTATAGTGGTGAGTTGTATCACCAGAGGAACAGTTATAGTGGTGAGTTGTATCTCCAGACAGAGGAACAGTTATAGTGGTGAGTTGTATCTCCAGACAGAGGAACAGTTATAGTGGTGAGTTGTATCTCCAGACAGAGGAACAGTTATAGTGGTGAGTTGTATCTCCAGAGGAACAGTTATAGTGGTGAGTTTTATCTCCAGAGGAACAGCTATATAGTGGTGAGTTGTATCTCCAGGGGAACAGTTATAGTGGTGAGTTGTATCTCCAGACAGGGGAACAGTTATAGTGGTGAGTTGTATCTCCAGACAGGGGAACAGTTTTAGTGGTGAGTTGTATCTCCAGACAGAGGAACAGTTATAGTGGTGAGTTGTATCTCCAGAGGAACAGTTATAGTGGTGAGTTGTATCTCCAGAGGAACAGTTATAGTGGTGAGTTGTATCACTAGAGGAACAGTTATAGTGGTGAGTTGTATCTCCAGAGGAACAGTTATAGTGGTGAGTTGTATCTCCAGAGGAACAGTTAAAGTGGTGAGTTGTATCTCCAGGGGAACAGTTATAGTGGTGAGTTGTATCTCCAGAGGAACAGTTAAAGTGGTGAGTTGTATCTCCAGAGGAACAGTTATAGTGGTGAGTTGTATCACCAGAGGAACACTTATAGTGGTGAGTTGTATCTCCAGAGGAACAGTTATAGTGGTGAGTTGTATCTCCAGAGGAACAGTTATAGTGATGAGTTGTATCTCCAGAGGAACAGTTATAGTGGTGAGATGTATCTCCAGAGGAACAGTTATAGTGGTGAGTTGTATCTCCAGACAGAGGAACAGTTATAGTGGTGAGTTGTATCTCCAGACAGAGGAACAGTTATAGTGGTGAGTTGTATCTCCAGACAGGGGAACAGTTATAGTGGTGAGTTGTATCTCCAGACAGAGGAACAGTTATAGTGGTGAGTTGTATCTCCAGACAGAGGAACAGTTATAGTGGTGAGTTGTATCTCCAGACAGAGGAACAGTTATAGTGGTGAGTTGTATCTCCAGACAGAGGAACAGTTATAGTGGTGAGTTGTATCTCCAGACAGAGGAACAGTTATAGTGGTGAGTTGTATCACCAGAGGAACAGTTATAGTGGTGAGTTGTATCTCCAGACAGAGGAACAGTTATAGTGGTGAGTTGTATCACCAGAGGAACAGTTATAGTGGTGAGTTGTATCTCCAGACAGAGGAACAGTTATAGTGGTGAGTTGCATCTCCAGAGGAACAGTTATAGTGGTGAGTTGGATCTCCAGACAGAGGAACAGTTATAGTGGTGAGTTGTATCTCCAGACAGAGACACAGTTAAAGTGGTGAGTTGTATCTCCAGACAGAGGAACAGTTATAGTGGTGAGTTGTATCTCCAGAGGAACAGTTATAGTGGTGAGTTGTATCTCCAGAGGAACAGTTATAGTGGTGAGTTGTATCTCCAGACAGAGGAACAGTTAAAGTGGTGAGTTGTATCACCAGACAGAGGAACAGTTATAGTGGTGAGTTGTATCTCCAGAGGAACGGTTATAGTGGTGAGTTGTATCTCCAGGGGAACAGTTATAGTGGTGAGTTGTTTTTCCAGACAGGGGAACAGTTTTAGTGGTGAGTTGTATCTCCAGACAGAGGAACAGTTATAGTGGTGAGTTGTATCTCCAGAGGAACAGTTATAGTGGTGAGTTGTATCTCCAGAGGAACAGTTATAGTGGTGAGTTGTATCACTAGAGGAACAGTTATAGTGGTGAGTTGTATCTCCAGAGGAACAGTTATAGTGGTGAGTTGTATCTCCAGAGGAACAGTTAAAGTGGTGAGTTGTATCTCCAGGGGAACAGTTATAGTGGTGAGTTGTATCTCCAGACAGGGGAACAGTTATAGTGGTGAGTTGTATCTCCAGACAGAGGAACAGTTATAGTGGTGAGTTGTATCTCCAGAGGAAAAGTTATAGTGGTGAGTTGTATCTCCAGAGGAACAGTTATAGTGGTGAGTTGTATCACTAGAGGAACAGTTATAGTGGTGAGTTGTATCTCCAGGGGAACAGTTATAGTGGTGAGTTGTATCTCCAGACAGAGGAACAGTTAAAGTGGTGAGTTGTATCACCAGACAGAGGAACAGTTATAGTGGTGAGTTGTATCTCCAGAGGAACGGTTATAGTGGTGAGTTGTATCTCCAGGGGAACAGTTATAGTGGTGAGTTGTATATCCAGACAGGGGAACAGTTTTAGTGGTGAGTTCTATCTCCAGACAGAGGAACAGTTATAGTGGTGAGTTGTATCTCCAGAGGAACAGTTATAGTGGTGAGTTGTATCTCCAGAGGAACAGTTATAGTGGTGAGTTGTATCACTAGAGGAACAGTTATAGTGGTGAGTTGTATCTCCAGAGGAACAGTTATAGTGGTGAGTTGTATCTCCAGAGGAACAGTTAAAGTGGTGAGTTGTATCTCCAGGGGAACAGTTATAGTGGTGAGTTGTATCTCCAGACAGGGGAACAGTTATAGTGGTGAGTTGTATCTCCAGACAGAGGAACAGTTATAGTGGTGAGTTGTATCTCCAGAGGAAAATTTATAGTGGTGAATTGTATCTCCAGAGGAACAGTTATAGTGGTGAGTTGTATCACCAGAGGAACACTTATAGTGGTGAGTTGTATCTCCAGAGGAACAGTTATAGTGGTGAGTTGTATCTCCAGAGGAACAGTTATAGTGATGAGTTGTATCTCCAGAGGAACAGTTATAGTGGTGAGATGTATCTCCAGAGGAACAGTTATAGTGGTGAGTTGTATCTCCAGACAGAGGAACAGTTATAGTGGTGAGTTGTATCTCCAGACAGAGGAACAGTTATAGTGGTGAGTTGTATCTCCAGACAGAGGAACAGTTATAGTGGTGAGTTGTATCTCCAGACAGAGGAACAGTTATAGTGGTGAGTTGTATCTCCAGACAGAGGAACAGTTATAGTGGTGAGTTGTATCTCCAGACAGAGGAACAGTTATAGTGGTGAGTTGTATCTCCAGACAGAGGAACAGTTATAGTGGTGAGTTGCATCTCCAGACAGAGGAACAGTTATAGTGGTGAGTTGTATCTCCAGACAGAGGAACAGTTATAGTGGTGAGTTGTATCACCAGAGGAACAGTTATAGTGGTGAGTTGTATCTCCAGACAGAGGAACAGTTATAGTGGTGAGTTGTATCACCAGAGGAACAGTTATAGTGGTGAGTTGTATCTCCAGAGGAACAGTTATAGTGGTGAGTTGTATCACTAGAGGAACAGTTATAGTGGTGAGTTGTATCTCCAGAGGAACAGTTATAGTGGTGAGTTGGATCTCCAGACAGAGGAACAGTTATAGTGGTGAGTTGTATCTCCAGACAGAGACACAGTTAAAGTGGTGAGTTGTATCTCCAGACAGAGGAACAGTTATAGTGGTGAGTTGTATCTCCAGAGGAACAGTTATAGTGGTGAGTTGTATCTCCAGGGGAACAGTTATAGTGGTGAGTTGTATCTCCAGGGGAACAGTTATAGTGGTGAGTTGTATCTCCAGACAGAGGAACAGTTATAGTGGTGAGTTGTATCTCCAGACAGAGGAACAGTTATAGTGGTGAGTTGTATCACCAGAGGAACAGTTATAGTGGTGAGTTGTATCTCCAGACAGAGGAACAGTTATAGTGGTGAGTTGTATCTCCAGAGGAACAGTTATAGTGGTGAGTTGTATCTCCAGACAGAGGAACAGTTATAGTGGTGAGTTGTATCTCCAGACAGAGACACAGTTAAAGTGGTGAGTTGTATCTCCAGAAGGAGGAACAGTTAAATTGGTGAGTTGTATCGCCAGACAGAGGAACAGTTATTGTGGTGAGTTGTATCTCCAGAGGAACAGTTATAGTGGTGAGTTGTATCTCCAGGGGAACAGTTATAGTGGTGAGTTGTATCTCCAGGGGAACAGTTATAGTGGTGAGTTGTATCTCCAGACAGACGAACAGTTATAGTGGTGAGTTGTATCTCCAGACAGAGGAACAGTTCTAGTGGTGAGTTGGATCTCCAGGCAGAGGAACAGTTATAGTGGTGACTTGGATCTCCAGACAGAGGAACAGTTATAGTGGTGAGTTGTATCTCCAGACAGAGGAACAGTCATAGTGGTGAGTTGAATCTCCAGAGGAACAGTTATAGTGGTGAGATGTATCTCCAGAGGAACAGTTATAGTGGTGAGTTGTATTACCAGAGGAACAGTTATAGTGGTGAGTTGTAGTCTCCAGACAGAGGAACAGTTATAGTGGTGAGTTGTATCTCCAGAGGAACAGTTATAGTGATGAGTTGTATCTCCAGACAGAGGAACAGTTATAGTGGTGAGTTGTATCTCCAGAGGAACAGTTATAGTGGTGAGTTGTATCACCAGAGGAACAGTTATAGTGGTGAGTTGTATCTCCAGACAGAGGAACAGTTATAGTGGTGAGTTGTATCTCCAGACAGAGGAACAGTTATAGTGGTGAGTTGTATCTCCAGACAGAGGAACAGTTATAGTGGTGAGTTGTATCTCCAGAGGAACAGTTATAGTGGTGAGTTTTATCTCCAGAGGAACAGCTATATAGTGGTGAGTTGTATCTCCAGGGGAACAGTTATAGTGGTGAGTTGTATCTCCAGACAGGGGAACAGTTTTAGTGGTGAGTTGTATCTCCAGACAGAGGAACAGTTATAGTGGTGAGTTGTATCTCCAGAGGAACAGTTATAGTGGTGAGTTGTATCTCCAGAGGAACAGTTATAGTGGTGAGTTGTATCACTAGAGGAACAGTTATAGTGGTGAGTTGTATCTCCAGAGGAACAGTTATAGTGGTGAGTTGTATCTCCAGAGGAACAGTTAAAGTGGTGAGTTGTATCTCCAGGGGAACAGTTATAGTGGTGAGTTGTATCTCCAGACAGGGGAACAGTTATAGTGGTGAGTTGTATCTCCAGACAGAGGAACAGTTATAGTGGTGAGTTGTATCTCCAGAGGAAAAGTTATAGTGGTGAGTTGTATCTCCAGAGGAACAGTTATAGTGGTGAGTTGTATCACCAGAGGAACACTTATAGTGGTGAGTTGTATCTCCAGAGGAACAGTTATAGTGGTGAGTTGTATCTCCAGAGGAACAGTTATAGTGATGAGTTGTATCTCCAGAGGAACAGTTATAGTGGTGAGATGTATCTCCAGAGGAACAGTTATAGTGGTGAGTTGTATCTCCAGACAGAGGAACAGTTATAGTGGTGAGTTGTATCTCCAGACAGAGGAACAGTTATAGTGGTGAGTTGTATCTCCAGACAGAGGAACAGTTATAGTGGTGAGTTGTATCTCCAGACAGAGGAACAGTTATAGTGGTGAGTTGTATCTCCAGACAGAGGAACAGTTATAGTGGTGAGTTGTATCTCCAGACAGAGGAACAGTTATAGTGGTGAGTTGTATCTCCAGACAGAGGAACAGTTATAGTGGTGAGTTGTATCTCCAGACAGAGGAACAGTTATAGTGGTGAGTTGTATCACCAGAGGAACAGTTATAGTGGTGAGTTGTATCTCCAGACAGAGGAACAGTTATAGTGGTGAGTTGTATCACCAGAGGAACAGTTATAGTGGTGAGTTGTATCTCCAGACAGAGGAACAGTTATAGTGGTGAGTTGCATCTCCAGAGGAACAGTTATAGTGGTGAGTTGGATCTCCAGACAGAGGAACAGTTATAGTGGTGAGTTGTATCTCCAGACAGAGACACAGTTAAAGTGGTGAGTTGTATCTCCAGACAGAGGAACAGTTATAGTGGTGAGTTGTATCTCCAGAGGAACAGTTATAGTGGTGAGTTGTATCTCCAGAGGAACAGTTATAGTGGTGAGTTGTATCTCCAGACAGAGGAACAGTTAAAGTGGTGAGTTGTATCACCAGACAGAGGAACAGTTATAGTGGTGAGTTGTATCTCCAGAGGAACGGTTATAGTGGTGAGTTGTATCTCCAGGGGAACAGTTATAGTGGTGAGTTGTATCTCCAGACAGGGGAACAGTTTTAGTGGTGAGTTGTATCTCCAGACAGAGGAACAGTTATAGTGGTGAGTTGTATCTCCAGAGGAACAGTTATAGTGGTGAGTTGTATCTCCAGAGGAACAGTTATAGTGGTGAGTTGTATCACTAGAGGAACAGTTATAGTGGTGAGTTGTATCTCCAGAGGAACAGTTATAGTGGTGAGTTGTATCTCCAGAGGAACAGTTAAAGTGGTGAGTTGTATCTCCAGGGGAACAGTTATAGTGGTGAGTTGTATCTCCAGACAGGGGAACAGTTATAGTGGTGAGTTGTATCTCCAGACAGAGGAACAGTTATAGTGGTGAGTTGTATCTCCAGAGGAAAAGTTATAGTGGTGAGTTGTATCTCCAGAGGAACAGTTATAGTGGTGAGTTGTATCACCAGAGGAACACTTATAGTGGTGAGTTGTATCTCCAGAGGAACAGTTATAGTGGTGAGTTGTATCTCCAGAG
Source organism: Salvelinus fontinalis (assembly GCF_029448725.1). NCBI lineage: Eukaryota > Metazoa > Chordata > Actinopteri > Salmoniformes > Salmonidae > Salvelinus > Salvelinus fontinalis. The sequence continues at coordinate 26,346,876 of NC_074668.1, read as the reverse complement.
GAACAGTTATAGTGATGAGTTGTATCTCCAGAGGAACAGTTATAGTGGTGAGATGTATCTCCAGAGGAACAGTTATAGTGGTGAGTTGTATCTCCAGACAGAGGAACAGTTATAGTGGTGAGTTGTATCTCCAGACAGAGGAACAGTTATAGTGGTGAGTTGTATCTCCAGACAGAGGAACAGTTATAGTGGTGAGTTGTATCTCCAGACAGAGGAACAGTTATAGTGGTGAGTTGTATCTCCAGACAGAGGAACAGTTATAGTGGTGAGTTGTATCTCCAGACAGAGGAACAGTTATAGTGGTGAGTTGTATCTCCAGACAGAGGAACAGTTATAGTGGTGAGTTGTATCTCCAGACAGAGGAACAGTTATAGTGGTGAGTTGTATATCCAGACAGAGGAACAGTTATAGTGGTGAGTTGTATCACCAGAGGAACAGTTATAGTGGTGAGTTGTATCTCCAGACAGAGGAACAGTTATAGTGGTGAGTTGTATCACCAGAGGAACAGTTATAGTGGTGAGTTGTATCTCCAGACAGAGGAACAGTTATAGTGGTGAGTTGTATCTCCAGAGGAACAGTTATAGTGGTGAGTTGGATCTCCAGACAGAGGAACAGTTATAGTGGTGAGTTGTATCTCCAGACAGAGACACAGTTAAAGTGGTGAGTTGTATCTCCAGACAGAGGAACAGTTATAGTGGTGAGTTGTATCTCCAGAGGAACAGTTATAGTGGTGAGTTGTATCTCCAGGGGAACAGTTATAGTGGTGAGTTGTATCTCCAGGGGAACAGTTATAGTGGTGAGTTGTATCTCCAGACAGAGGAACAGTTATAGTGGTGAGTTGTATCTCCAGACAGAGGAACAGTTATAGTGGTGAGTTGTATCACCAGAGGAACAGTTATAGTGGTGAGTTGTATCTCCAGACAGAGGAACAGTTATAGTGGTGAGTTGTATCTCCAGAGGAACAGTTATAGTGGTGAGTTGGATCTCCAGACAGAGGAACAGTTATAGTGGTGAGTTGTATCTCCAGACAGAGACACAGTTAAAGTGGTGAGTTGTATCGCCAGACAGAGGAACAGTTATTGTGGTGAGTTGTATCTCCAGAGGAACAGTTATAGTGGTGAGTTGTATCTCCAGGGGAACAGTTATAGTGGTGAGTTGTATCTCCAGGGGAACAGTTATAGTGGTGAGTTGTATCTCCAGACAGACGAACAGTTATAGTGGTGAGTTGTATCTCCAGACAGAGGAACAGTTCTAGTGGTGAGTTGGATCTCCAGGCAGAGGAACAGTTATAGTGGTGACTTGGATCTCCAGACAGAGGAACAGTTATAGTGGTGAGTTGTATCTCCAGACAGAGGAACAGTCATAGTGGTGAGTTGTATCTCCAGAGGAACAGTTATAGTGGTGAGATGTATCTCCAGAGGAACAGTTATAGTGGTGAGTTGTATTACCAGAGGAACAGTTATAGTGGTGAGTTGTAGTCTCCAGACAGAGGAACAGTTATAGTGGTGAGTTGTATCTCCAGAGGAACAGTTATAGTGATGAGTTGTATCTCCAGACAGAGGAACAGTTATAGTGGTGAGTTGTATCTCCAGAGGAACAGTTATAGTGGTGAGTTGTATCACCAGAGGAACAGTTATAGTGGTGAGTTGTATCTCCAGACAGAGGAACAGTTATAGTGGTGAGTTGTATCTCCAGACAGAGGAACAGTTATAGTGGTGAGTTGTATCTCCAGACAGAGGAACAGTTATAGTGGTGAGTTGTATCTCCAGAGGAACAGTTATAGTGGTGAGTTTTATCTCCAGAGGAACAGCTATATAGTGGTGAGTTGTATCTCCAGACAGAGGAACAGTTATAGTGGTGAGTTGTATCTCCAGACAGAGGAACAGTTATAGTGGTGAGTTGTATCTCCAGACATAGGAACAGTTATAGTGGTGAGTTGTATCTCCAGACAGAGGAACAGATATAGTGGTGAGTTGTATCTCCAGAGGAACAGTTATAGTGGTGAGTTGTATCTCCAGAGGAACAGTTATAGTGGTGAGTTGTATTTCCAGACAGGGGAACAGTTATAGTGGTGAGTTATATCTCCAGACAGAGCAACAGTCATAGTGGTGAGTTGTATCTCCAGAGGAACAGTTATAGTGGTGAGTTGTATCTCCAGAGGACCAGTCATAGTGGTGAGTTGTATCTCCAGAGGAACAATCATAGTGGTGAGTTGTATCTCCAGACATAGGAACAGTTATAGTGGCGAGTTGTATCTCCAGACAGAGGAACAGATATAGTGTTGAGTTGTATCTCCAGAGGAACAGTTATAGTGGTGAGTTGTATCACCAGAGGAACAGTTATAGTGGTGAGTTGTATCTCCAGAGGAACAGTTATAGTGGTGAGTTGTATCTCCAGACAGAGGAACAGTTATAGTGGTGATTATAGTACTGCAGCCACATTCAACTGGCGGACCGCTGTCCTTACCCGGACCCAGAATGGGGTCAATACGGACCGTGGGTCCCGACTTAAAAAACCCAGTCAGGATTTTAACTTACTGCTGTTGAGAATTGTAATAGGTAGTGCATTAGTCGTTTAACTCTTGTCATGTCATTCACTGACAGACGTTAGAGAGCTGTTTTAATCCTATCAGAAAAGTGCAGTTGATCAACTACACCCGATGTTAGCTAGGTAGGCAAGTTAGCTAAATATTGTAGATATCATGGCCAGATTACATGCAGTATCCCATTGATTTAGTTCAGTCACTCGGGTATCATAACACACATAAAACATGTCAAAAGAATTGCAGAAAATATGCCCCTGCAGTATCCCAGTATGCCCCTGCTCACACACATACATGTAGGTGTACACACTCTCACCATCTCACAAACACAGATTGCTTTTATTAAGCATGACATTACGCGGACATAAAAGCCTTTTAGTACTCTTCAGGGGCTGAGTAGAATATCTGTGTGGTATTGCTTTGTAGACACCGTCTTGACATAACTGGGTGATGCATTAACGTCTCTTTCATTACCCTAAAAGTCTCTCTCTCTCTCTCTCTCTCTCTCTCTCTCTCTCTCTCTCTCTCTCTCTCTCTCTCTCTCTCTCACTCTCACTCTCACTCTCACTCTCACTCTCACTCACACACACCACCTGGCACCATCCCAACGGTGAAGCATGGTGGTGGCAGCATCATGCTGTGGGGATGTTTTTCAGCGGTGCTCAGGACCTCAGACTGGGGTGAAGGTCCACCTTCCAACAGGACAACAACCCTAAGCACACAGTCAAGACAGCGAAGGAGTGGCTTCAGGACAAGTCTCTGAATGTCCTTGAGTGGCCCAGGCAGAGCCCGTACTTGAACCCGATCGAACATCTCTGGAGAGATCTGAAAATAGCTGTGCAGCAACGCTCCCCATCCAACCTGACAGAGCATGAGAGGATCTGCAGAGAAGAATGGGAGAAACTCCCCAAATACAGGTGTGCCAAGCTTGTAGTATCATACCCAAGAAGACTTGAGGCTGTAATCACTGCCAAAGGTGCTTCAACAAAGTGCTGAGTAAAGGGTTTGAATACATATGTAAATGTAATATTTGAGTTGACATTTTTTTATACATTTGCAAACATTTCCAAAATCCTGTTTTTGCTTTGTCATTATGGGGTATTGTGTGTAGATGAATGACATTTAAAAACAAAATGTTTAGAACAAGGCTGTAATGTAACAAAATGTGGAAAAAGTCAAGGAGACTGAATACTTACCGAATGCACTGTATGTATGTATATTATTTTACCGCTCTAGGGATGTAATTATTGTTTGCATCACCTTATTTACTATTATATATTGATTTCTACCTGACAATGTTTCACTCTTTATGTGATGCCCACTGCAGAGAACAGCGGAAGAAGAATGATCACTGAATTATCACAGTGAATTATTGTAATGTTTGTTAATGTGTCAATTCATCCCATAAGGAATGGGTTACCACCTGGCAACAGAAATAACATTTTATTCATTCCTTCACACTGCTTGGTTAGATCTCATTCAGTAAAGATACATCTCAATGGGACTCCCCAGTTAAGAAAAAAGCAGATCTTCAAAAATAACAGCCAGAGTAAGAGTATGGAAAGAAAGTCTTCTGCGTCCTGAGAGAGCTCCTGGAAACAAGCGGGAGCAGAAACATGTAGGACCTACTGCTGACTAACCCCATTCTAATACTTTTGTAGGACTGCTGATGAACTGGGGACTTGTACTTGGCTGCTTCCCTTTCAGGCTAACACTGAACCCCTAGCAGATCCAAAGCCAACCCCCAAGATTATACCAGCAGGCTTTACTAAGAAAATCTCTCTGTATGAAATGCTTTGCCTCTGTTTTGACTAGCTCTCTTTTTCTAGTTTCCGTCTTCCCTCTCCTCCAGTCCCCTTCTCTTGCTTTCCCTCCTCTCTCTCTCTCTGCATGTAAATTGGAGAGCAAAGAAACATCTCTGACAGTACAAGCAGAATTGAATGGATGTCTACTCCACGCATTATAGCCCATGAAATTCAACGACTGAAGCATAACATTGAAATTAAGAGCCGATCTGAGTTGTGATGGCTCATTTCCCTATTCCACATTCATTCTAATTACGACCTGGCTGTCTCCACTTCCCTTTCAGGAGGGCTGTCTGTGTCAGAGCTTCTGTCAGAGCTGCCTCCCCAGGATGAAGTAGGGGGAGACCCAGCATTCTTCACTGTCAGAGAGAAGCTTCACACATCTGGAGACAGATTTATCAAGCTACTATGGCCTTGGACTGTGGGTACAAACACACACACACACACACACACACACACACACACACACACACACACACACACACACACACACACACACACACACACACACACACACACACACACACACACACACACACAGACACACACACACACACACACACACACACACACACACACACACACACACACACACACACACACACACACACACACACACACACACACACACACACACACACACAAACACACACACACACACACACACACACACACACACACACTTCACGATAACAACAATGTTTCATAAATAATAGATAGAACTTCTAGGATGCATGATAAAAGCCCTTTGAATCTGTTTAACCTTGACAGAGTTTAGCAGCTCAAGGTTTCCTCTTCTATGATAAAAATAGGAACATGTATTTAATTTCCCCCAGCTTTGTATTTCTTCAGATGCAATAATTATGTAGCAGGGAGAGTTAAGAGTTAGACACTCATCTGAGCACCACGATTACCAGCTTATCTTCTGTGTGTCACCCCCCCCCCCCCCCCCCCACACACACACACATACAGACACACACACACCTAACCTCTCCCGAAAGTCTACCCCCCCCCAGCTGTTCCCCCCTCTCTCTGCACTGTCTGATAAGGACATGGATTTTCTACTGTACTGATTATCCATGACTCAGACCCATAGCAGTCATCTGTCTTTTGGCCTGGATCAAGCACTTTGCCCTAAGTTCACCTCAAGTCTCAAGCCTCAAGCCACAGGGTCTTGGCTGTAAATCTCTATATATGTATCTCTATTTCTCCTGCTCACGCTGTTTATATTTTCTTGGCAGACATGATTGACAATGGTAGGAAGTATGTAACTACCTGCATACTTGTTATATCTTCCATCTCCCTTTCCATTGAGTTTCCTGGCTCCAACGACCTTGGAGGAGTTGGTTTCAGTACCACGGACAGTTCCACATAGCTCCACTGGCCTCGGATGAGTTGGCTTCAGCACCAGGGACAGTTCCACAGAGCCAGCAGCATGCAGCAATGCAACAGACCACAGAGATCAAGTTCTCACTTCCTGTGCTTGAGAGGGACCCTTCCACAGGACGGTTGAGCTAACGTAGGCTAATGTGATTAGCATGAGGTTGTAAGTAACAAGAACATTTTCCAGGACATAGACATATCTGATATTGGTAGAAAGCTTAAATTCTTGTTAAAAACCTCTTGGCGCATGGATCCCTTTAACGGGATCATTTTCGTAAACAACTGCTGACTTGTAGAACGCCAATTTAAAAAATATATATGTATATATTTATTTTCATGAAATCACAAGTGAAATATACCAAAACACAGCTTTGCTTGTTGTTAATCCACCTATCGTGTCAGATTTTGAAAATATGCTTTACAGCAAAAGCAATCCAAGCGTTTGTGAGTTTATCTAGACAAAACATTGCGAACAGCTAGCAGCAATGTAGATTGGTCACGAAAGTCCGAAAAGCAATAAAATTAATCGCTTACCTTTGATGATCTTCGGATGTTTGCACTCACGAGACTCCCAGTTACACAATAAATGTTCCTTTTGTTCGATAAATATAATTTTTATATCCAAAGACCTCCATTTGGTTGGTGCGTTATGTTCAGAAATCAACCTGCTCCAGCAGTCATGAAGGGAAGACGAAAATTCCAAATAGTACCCGTAAAGTTCGTAGAAACATGTCAAACGTTTTTTAGAATCAATCCTCAGGTTGTTTTTAACATAACTAATCGATCATATTTCAACCGGACGGTAAACTATCAATACTAGAGATAAAGAAAATGTCGAGCAACAACTTTCGCTCGCATGAACTAATCAAAGGACACCTGGCCATCCACTGACGCGTTTTGATAAATCTCGCTCATTTTTCAGAATAAAAGCTTGAAACTATGTCTAAAGCCTGTTCACAACCTGTGGAAGCCATTGGAAAGGAATCTGGTTGATATCCCTTTAAATGGAGGATAGGCAGGCAATGGAACAGGGATTTTTCTAAATAAGAGGCACTTCCACGTTGGATTTACTGAGGTTTTCGCCTGCAAAATCAGTTCTGTTATACTCACAGACATTATTTTGACAGTTTTGGAAACTTTAGAGTGTTTTCTATCTTAATATGTCAATTATATGCATATTCTAGCATCTGGGGCTGAGAAATAGGCCGTTTACATTGGGAACGTTATTTTTCCAAACATAAAAATTCTGCCTCCTAGCGTCAAGAAGTTAATCTAACTGCACTGTCCAATTTACAGTAGCTATTACAGTGAATGAATTCCATGCTATTGTTTGAGGAGATTGCACAGTTTTGAACACGAAAAGATATTAATTAACAAATTAGGCACATAAGGGCAGTCTTGATTAAAAAAATTGAACAGAAATGCAATGGTTTATTGGATCAGTCTAAAACTTTGCAAATACACTGCTGCCATCTAGTGGCAAAAAATCTAAATTGCAGCCGGGCTGGAATAATACATTGTGGCCTTTCTGTTGCATTTCAAAGATACAAAATACAAAAGAACAGTTGTTTTTTTCTTTGTATTATCTTTTACCAGATCTATTGTGTTATATTCTCTTACATTTCTTTCACATTTCCACAAACTTCAAAAGGTTTCCTTTCAAATAGTATCAAGAATATGCATATCCTTGCTTTAGGGCCTGAGTTACAGGCAGTTAGATTTGGGTATGTCATTTTAGACCAAAATTGAAAAAAAGGGGCAGATCTTTAAGAGGTTGGCAATGTTCCTTCATTCGTAGAGATGACAACGGTAAACTCTGCAGATTTCGGCTCAATCTGAAATAACCTTTAAATGTCAAGCGTTCTACAACTCCCCTGGGATTGAATACAGGCCCTTATCTTTGTCTCTAGCCAGTGTTTTGACTGACTGCTTTCTAACTCACTGTCTACTCCTACAGTGAAACGGGCCACAATATGCTTGGTCTGATTCTATACGCTGTTGTCCTGTCCTATGTTTGGTCTAATATAGTGTGTCAAAGAGGAATGCTGACACCCATAGGGAAATGCAAAATGTGTACCTCTTAATTTTGTCTCTCATATAGACTCCAACTCTCGAACATGCAGCATTTTCAAATGTATTCCTCTTCCCAGAATAAACATTTAATTTCCCCCTCTCACGGAATGCCTTGTTACTTGAGACATCCCCACACAAAGTCAAATTATATGGTCCAGCCACCTCAGACTAAGCTTCAGTATTATTAGATGGACCAGCCACCTCAGACTAACCTTCAGTATTATTAGATGGACCAGCCACCTCAGACTAACCTTCAGTATTATTAGATGGACCAGCCACCTCAGACTAACCTTCAGTATTATTAGATGGACCAGCCACCTCAGACTAACCTTCAGTATTATTAGATGGACCAGCCACCTCAGACTAACCTTCAGTATTATTAGATGGACCAGCCACCTCAGACTAACCTTCAGTATTATTAGATGGACCAGCCACCTCAGACTAACCTTCAGTATTATTAGATGGACCAGCCACCTCAGACTAACCTTCAGTATTATTAGATGGACCAGCCGCCTCAGAAACATGTATTAGCATGTGAAAATGCATTGTGGTCAAATCTCGCGCACCAGCACATTTTTTTTCTGAGTAGAAAGGGTCCGTTTAGTTACTAACGTCTGGAATTTATATATCAGAGGAACTCGAGGGTTATAACTGGCCACTTTCCACTGGCCAAAAACTCCTTTTCATATAGGAAAATATGTTACAAATAACATTATTAAACATGAGGCAATTTTCACTTTACTATTCAAGCAATCTACAGTGTAGTTCAGTTGTAATGATTTAAATTTTCTTAGTTATTAATACTGTATATTCTGTAGAGTAGAGAGACCTCTCCCTCAACTCCAGCTGCCTCAACCTGTTGGTCAAACAAAGACAATAACAACCACATAAATACTTGATTTCCATATTTGTGTTGCTTCTAATTCCTCATCCGCAACATCTCCCCATTGACCTCAGTGCAGTACAGCGTAACTACAGTGAGCGCCCTAAACATCTCCCGCTGAAGAAAAGACTACGCCAGGCTGAGCTCTTTAGAATACACTCTCTGTGACAGACCATTAACATGTGTCTGCTGAAGTAACAGAGCTGTGTTTTCTACTGCGGTATATCCTCAGAAGGTTCAGTCAATACCATTATCCCCCTCTGACCTGATGACCTCAGAGAGGTCCAGCTATATTCATTCAGCTCTGGCTCAAATGATCATATCGACATGTATTGGTCGCGTACACAGATTTGCAGATGTTATCACAAGCGCAGCAAAATGTGTGTGTTTCTAGCTCCAACAGTGCAGTAATGCTGGTGTTTCTTGCTCCAAAAGTGCAGAAATGCTGGTGTTTCTATCTCCAACAGTGCAGTAATGCTGGTGTTTCTAGCTCCAACAGTGCATTAATGCTGGTGTTTCTAGCTCCAACAGTGCAGTAATGCTGGTGTTTCTAGCTCCAACAGTGCATTAATGCTGGTGTTTCTAGCTCCAACAGTGCATTAATGCTGGTGTTTCTAGCTCCAACAGTGCAGTAATACTGGTGTTTCTAGCTCCAACAGTGCATTAATGCTGGTGTTTCTAGCTCCAACAGTGCAGTAATGCTGGTGTTTCTAGCTCCAACAGTGCAGTAATGCTGGTGTTTCTAGCTCCAACAGTGCAGTAATGCTGGTGTTTCTAGCTCCAACAGTGTAGTAATGCTGGTGGTTCTAGCTCCAACAGTGTAGTAATGCTGGTCTTTCTGTCTCCAACAGCGCAGTAATGCTGGTGGTTCTAGCTCCAACAGTGCAGTAATGCTGGTGTTTTTAGCTCCAACAGTGTAGTAATGCTGGTGTTTCTAGCTCCAACAGTGCAGTAATGCTGGTGTTTCTAGCTCCAACAGTGCAGTAATGCTGGTGTTTCTAGCTCCAACAGTGCAGTAATGCTGGTGTTTCTAGCTCCAACAGTGCAGTAATGCTGGTGTTTCTAGCTCCAACAGTGCATTAATGCTGGTGTTTCTGTCTCCAACAGTGCATTAATGCTGGTGTTTCTGTCTCCAACAGTGCATTAATGTTGGTGTTTCTGTCTCCAACAGTGCATTAATGCTGGTGTTTCTATCTCCAACAGTGTAGTAATGCTGGTGTTTCTAGCTCCAACAGTGTAGTAATGCTGGTGTTTCTAGCTCCAACAGTGCAGTAATGTTGGTGTTTCTGTCTCCAACAGTGCAGTAATGCTGGTGTTTCTAGCTCCAACAGTGTAGTAATGCTGGTGTTTCTAGCTCCAACAGTGCAGTAATGCTGGTGTTTCTAGCTCCAACAGTGTAGTAATGCTGGTGATTCTAGCTCCAACAGTGCAGTAATGCTGGTGTTTCTAGCTCCAACAGTGCAGTAATTCTGGTGTTTCTAGCTCCAACAGTGCAGTAATTCTGGTGATTCTAGCTCCAACAGTGCAGTAATGCTGGTGTTTCTAGCTCCAACAGTGCAGTAATTCTGGTGTTTCTAGCTCCAACAGTGCAGTAATGCTGGTGTTTCTAGCTCCAACAGTGCGGTAATGCTGGTGTTTCTAGCTCCAACAGTGCAGTAATGCTGGTGTTTCTGGCTCCAACAGTGCAGCAATGCTGGTGTTTCTAGCTCCATTAGTGTAGTAATGCTGGTGTTTCTAGCTCCAACAGTGCAGTGATGCTGGTGTTTCTAGCTCCAACAGTGCAGTAATGCTGGTGTTTCTAGCTCCAACAGTGCAGTAATGCTGGTGTTTCTAGCTCAAACAGTGCAGTTATGCTGGTGTTTCCAGCTCCAATAGTGCAGTAATGCTGGTGCTTCTAGCTCCAACAGTGCAGTAATGCTGGTGTTTCTAGCTCCAAAAGTGAAGTAATTCTGGTGTTTCTAGCTCCAACAGTGCAGTAATGCTGGTGTTTCTAGCTCCAACAGTGCAGTAATGCTGGTGTTTCTAACTCCAACAGTGTAGTAATGCTGGTGTTTCTGTCTCCAACAGTGCAGTAATGCTGGTGTTTCTAGCTCCAAAAGTGCGGTAATGCTGGTGTTTCTAGCTCCAACAGTGCAGTAATGCTGGTGTTTATATCTCCAACAGTGCAGTAATGCTGGTGTTTCTAGCTCCAACAGTGCAGTAATGCTGGTGTTTATATCTCCAACAGTGCAGTAATGCTGGTGTTTCTATCTCCAACAGTGTAGTAATGCTGGTGTTTCTATCTCCAACAGTGTAGTAATGCTGGTGTTTCTATCTCCAACAGTGCAGTAATGCTGGTGTTTCTAGCTCCAACAGTGCAGTAATGCTGGTGTTTCTAGCTCCAACAGTGCAGTAATGCTGGTGTTTTTAGCTCCAAAAGTGCGGTAATGCTGGTGTTTCTAGCTCCAACAGTGCAGTAATGCTGGTGTTTATATCTCCAACAGTGCAGTAATGCTGGTGTTTCTATCTCCAACAGTGTAGTAATGCTGGTGTTTCTATCTCCAACAGTGTAGTAATGCTGGTGTTTCTATCTCCAACAGTGCAGTAATGCTGGTGTTTCTATCTCCAACAGTGCAGTAATGCTGGTGTTTCTAGCTCCAACAGTGCAGTAATGCTGGTGTTTCTAGCTCCAACAGTGCAGTAATGCTGGTGTTTTTAGCTCCAAAAGTGCGGTAATGCTGGTGTTTCTAGCTCCAACAGTGCAGTAATGCTGGTGTTTCTAGCTCCAACAGTGCAGTAATGCTGGTGTTTCTAGCTCCAACAGTGCAGTAATGTCACGGCCGTCGAATGAACTGGACCAAACCGCAGCGTGGTGAGTGTACATATTCCCTTTTTATTAGAAATGACGCCGACAAAAACAATAAACAATACAAAACAACCGTGAAGCGTAAGGGCTATGTGGCACAAACAAAGTTAACTTCCCACACTGGAAGGAGGGAAAGGGGTACCTAAGTATGGTTCTCAATCAGAGACAACGATAGACAGCTGTCCCTGATTGAGAACCATACCCGGCCAAAAGATAGAAATACAAAATCATAGAAAACAAAAACATAGATAGAGACATAAAAAGAGACTTAAAAAGGCTCTCTAAGGTCAGGGCGTGACAAGTAATGCTTGTGTTTCTAGCTCCAACAGTGTAGTAATGCTGGTATTTCTGTCTCCAACAGTGCAGCAATGCTGGTGTTTCTAGCTCCAACAGTGTAGTAATGCTTTTGTTTCTAGCTCCAACAGTGCATTAATGCTGGTGTTTCTATCTCCAACAGTGTAGTAATGCTGGTGTTTCTAGCTCCAACAGTGCGGTAATGCTGGTGTTTCTAGCTCCAACAGTGCAGTAATGCTGGTGTTTCTGTCTCCAACAGTGCAGCAATGCTGGTGTTTCTAGCTCCAACAGTGTAGTAATGCTTTTGTTTCTAGCTCCAACAGTGCATTAATGCTGGTGTTTCTATCTCCAACAGTGTAGTAATGCTGGTGTTTCTATCTCCAACAGTGCAGTAATGCTGGTGTTTCTATCTCCAACAGTGCAGTAATGCTGGTGTCTCTGTCTCCAACAGTGCAGCAATGCTGGTGTTTCTATCTCCAACAGTGCAGTAATGCTGGTGTTTCTATCTCCAACAGTGCAGTAATGCTGGTGTTTCTATCTCCAACAGTGCAGTAATGCTGGTGTTTCTATCTCCAACAGTGCAGTAATGCTGGTGTTTCTATCTCCAACAGTGCAGTAATGCTGGTGTTTCTGTCTCCAACAGTGCAGTAATGCTGGTGTTTCTAGCTCCAACAGTGCAGTAATGCTGGTGTTTCTAGCTCCAACAGTGCAGTAATGCTGGTGTTTCTATCTCCAACAGTGCAGTAATGCTGGTGTTTCTAGCTCCAACAGTGCAGTAATGCTGGTGTTTCTAGCTCCAACAGTGCAGTAATGATGGTGTTTCTAGCTCCAACAGTGCAGTAATGATGGTGTTTCTAGCTCCAACAGTGCAGTAATGGTGGTGTTTCTAGCTCCAACAGTGCAGTAATGCTGGTGTTTCTAGCTCCAACATTGCAGTAATGCTGGTGTTTCTAGCTCCAACAGTGCAGTAATGCTGGTGTTTCTAGCTCCAACAGTGCAGTAATGCTGGTGTTTCTAGCTCCAACAGTGCATTAATGCTGGTGATTCTATCTCCAACAGTGTAGTAATGCTGGTGTTTCTAGCTCCAACAGTGCAGTAATGCTGGTGATTCTATCTCCAACAGTGCAGTAATGCTGGTGTTTCTAGCTCCAACAGTGCAGTAATGCTGGTGTTTCTAGCTCCAACAGTGCAGTAATGCTGGTGTTTCTAGCTCCAACATTGCAGTAATGCTGGTGTTTCTAGCTCCAACAGTGCAGTAATGCTGGTGTTTCTAGCTCCAACAGTGCAGTAATGCTGGTGTTTCTAGCTCCAACAGTGCATTAATGCTGGTGATTCTATCTCCAACAGTGTAGTAATGCTGGTGTTTCTAGCTCCAACAGTGCAGTAATGCTGGTGATTCTATCTCCAACAGTGCAGTAATGCTGGTGTTTCTAGCTCCAACAGTGCAGTAATGCTGGTGTTTCTAGCTCCAACAGTGCAGTAATGCTGGTGTTTCTAGCTCCAACAGTGCAGTAATGCTGGTGTTTCTAGCTCCAACAGTGCAGTAATGCTGGTGTTTCTAGCTCCAACAGTGCAGTAATGCTGGTTTTTCTAGCTCCATCAGTGCAGTAATGCATGTGTTGAACATGGAGTACAGGAGGGGGCTGAGCACACATCCATGTTGGGCCCCCCTGTTGAGGATCAGCGTGGCGGAGGTGTTGTTGCATACCTTCACCACCTGGGGGCGGCCCGTCAAGAAGTCCAGGACCCAGTTGCACAGGACCCAGGGCTCAGGGTTTTGAGCTGAGTGATGAATTTGGAGGGTACTATGGTGTTGAATGCTGAGCTATAGTCTATGAACAGCATTCTCACATAGTGTAGTATTTATCTTGTCCAGGTGTACACGTCTAAACACAATGGCTACTGACTCTCATTGTCACTGGCCTGCTTGCTCATATCTTCTTAATTGTGTGTGTGTGTGTGTGTGTGTGTGTTTCAAGTTTTAATGTCACCAGCACAAGTATAGTGAAATGTTTTGAGCGTGACATTGTTTGTGTGTGTGTGTGTGTGTTGGGGGTCAGGTACAGACACAGACTATTTGAGTTCTGCTACTTCCTGGTGTGGCGTGACGTCCCTGACCTTTCAGTGACCCCTGACTGAGTTGGCCATAAAGTAGAGGCATCCAGTCCGACTGTAAAAGCCCCGAAGGAGACTGGGAATTTATGGACCCTGACGGTTCATTGGGTAACGACTCGAACAGACAAGGTGAAATGATCTCCAAGAACAAAATGGTGTTTTACAAAGGAAGGGGGTGTGGAGAAGTTCAAATAAGTAATATAAACAGTGGGGAAATATCAGTCTGGTATGTCATCCCCTGGTTAGGAGTATACCCACATCACTGTCATGTCTTCATTCCCCTCTATCCTTCTTTTCTTCTGTCACACTCTTCTAGATGATCTGCATCCCTCTCCTCCCTACCCTCTACCTCCATCACTCCCTTTTTTCTTCACAGACCTTTAGCCATCTCTCCTCCCTGTCCTCTGTCCTCTTCCTCTCTCCCTCTCTCTGCCACTCTCTACTCCTCTCTCCCACTTTCCCTTTTTCTCTCTCTCCCTCTTTCTCCCTCTCTCAACTCTCTCTGTAATCCTGTGGCTGGTCTCTACTCTCTTTGTAATCCCAGTGGGCTGGTCTCTCCTCTCGTTCCCCTCTCTGTAATCCCAGTGGGCTGGTCTCTCCTCTCGTTCCCCTCTCTGTAATCCCAGTGGCTGGTCTCTACTCTCTCTGTAATCCCAGTGGCTGGTCTCTTGTCTCTTTGTAATCCCATTGGGTTGGTCTCTCCTCTCTCTTCCTCTCTGTTTTCCCAGTGGGCTGGTCTCTGGGCTCTCTCCCCTCTCTGTAATCCCAGTAGGCTGGTCTCTCCTCTCTCTCCCCTCTCTATAACCACAGAACGCTGGTCTCTCCTCTCTATGTAATCCCAATGTGCTGGTCTCTCCTCTCTCTGTAATCCCAGTGGACTGGTCTCTCCTCTCTTTTCCCCATATGTATTCACAGTGGACTGGTCTTTCCTCTCTCTCCTCTCTCTTTAATCCCAGGGTCCTGGTCTCTGGGCTCTCTCCCCTCTCTGTAATCCCAGTGGGCTGGTCTCTCCTGTCTATCCCTTCTCTGTAATCCCAGTGGGCTGGTCTCTCATCTCTCAGTGGGCTGGTCTCTTAGTCTGTAGTGAAAGGGCATCAGACTCAGGCTCAGAGAGTGGCGGCCTAATTGAAGGATGATGTTCTCTGTTAAACATCCCTTCATTATGCCTGTTCTCCAGAGCAGCAGGCATTGGCCTGTTAGTGCACTCCACTGCTCCCCAAAGCTCAACCACACATCCATCTGGGAGAGAGAGAGGGACGTGAGAGAGACAGAAGGAGGTAGAGAGGTTTAGAGCAAGAAATAGAGAGAAAGAGAGAGAGAGAAAGAAAGACAAATACATTAACATAGGGGGAGAAATTAAGAGAAATATAGTTGCAGAGAGAGAGAGTGGGAGGTCAGAGAAAGAGAGAAATGGGAAGGGGAGGAAGAGAGTTGCAGAGAGAGAGAGAGAGAGAGCGAAAGAGAGGGAGAGATGGGAGGTCAGAGAAAGAGAGAAATGGGAAGGGGAGGAAGAGAGTTGCAGAGAGAGAGAGAGAGAGAGAGGGAGAGATGGGAGGTCAGAGAAAGAGAGAAATGGGAAGGGGAGGAAGAGAGTTGCAGAGAGAGAGAGAGAGAGCGAAAGAGAGGGAGAGATGGGAGGTCAGAGAAAGAGAGAAATGGGAAGAGGAGGAAGAGAGTTGTAGAGCGAGGTGAAAGGGTGAATCACAATCTTGCAAAGAAGGTCTAACCAACCATCTAGGAAAAGGACAATAGTAAGACCCTTTATAGGATTTCTCGATATAGTAACAGTCAACGTTGGTAGAAGCATAATAACCTAGAAGTAGAATCTTGTGTAATTGTGTCAGATGCTCAGTGAAGTTCTGGGGGGAGATTATAATAATGGCGCCGGAGGAGATGGCTGCCGTTTAACGATCTCCTAACCAATTGTGGTATTGTGTGTGTTTTTTCACATTATTTGTCAATTATTTTGTACATAATGTTTCTGCCACTGTGTCTTATGACCGAAAATAGCTTCTAGATAACAGGACAGCGATTACTCACCCCGTACTGGAGGAATACTTTTTCTTTAACGCGTTGGACGGGAAGGATTTACTTCAGACGCCCGACAAGGCCCTCATCCTCGTCATTCGCAGGAGAAAGAGACAGATATCGGGGACGAAGATTGGGGATAATCTGCCTTTAACATCGGTTCTATTAGACAACGTACAATAATTGGATAATAAAATAGACGAACTAAGAGCACGTATATCCTACCAACGGGTCATTAAAAACTGTACTATCTTGTGTTTCACCGAGTCGTGTCTTAACGACGACATGAATAACATACAGTTGATGGATTGTAAGCTTTTTCGGCAGGATAGAACAGCAGCCTCTGGTAAGACAAGGGGTGGAGGTCTATGTATATTTGTAAACAACAGCTGGTGCACGAAATATAAGGAAGTCTCAAGGTTTTTCTCACCTGAGGTAGAGTATCTCATGGTAAGCTGTAGACCATACTATTTACCAGGAAAGTTGTCATCTATATTCTTCGTAGCTATCTATTTACCACCACAAACAGATGCTGGCACTAAGACCACACTCAATGAGCTGCATAGAGCCATAAGCAAATAGGAAAAGGCTCATCCAGAGGCGGCGCTCCTAGTGGCCGGGGACTTTAATGCCGGGAAACTTAAATCCGTTTTACCTAATTTCTACCAGCATGTTAAATGTGCAACCAGAGGGGAAAAAACTCTAGACCACCTTTACTTCATACACAGAGATGTGTACACAACTCTCCCTCGCCCTCCATTGGGCAAATCTGACCATCCTGATTCCTTACAAGCAAAAACTATAGCAGGAAGCTCCAGTGACTCGGTCAATAAGAAAGTGGTCAGATGAAGCCGATGTTAAGCTACAGGACAGTTTTGCTAGCACTGACCGGAATATATTCCAAGATTCTTCTGATGGCATTGAGGAGTATACCACATCAGTCACTGGCTTCATCAATAAGTACATCGACGACGTCATCCACACAGTGACTGTAAGTACATACCCCAACCAGAAGCCGTGGATTACAGGAAACATCTGCACTGAGCTAGGGTAGAGCTGCCACTTTCAAGGAGTGGGACTCTAACCCGGAAGCTTATAAGAAATCCCGCTATCCCCTCCGACAAACCATCAAACAGGCAAAGCATCAATACAAGACTAAGATTGAATCGTACCACACCGGCTACAATGCTCGTCGGACGTGGCAAGGCTTACAAACTATTACAGACTACAAAGGGAAGCACAGCCACGAGCTGTCCAGTGACACAAGTCTACCAGGCAAGCTAAATTACTTCTATGCTCGCTTCGGGGAAAGTAACACTAAAACATGCAAGAGAGCATCATCTGTTCCAGACGACTGTGTGAACGCGCTCTCTGTAGCCAATGTGAGCAAGACCTTTGAACAGGTCAACATTCACAAGGCCGGAGGGCCAGATGGATTGCCAGGACGTGTACTCTGAGCATGCACTGACCAACTGGAAAGTGACATCACTGACATGTTCATCCTCTCCCTGACTGAGTCTGTAATACCTACATGTTTCAAGCAGACCACCATAGTGCCTGTGCCCAAGAACACTATGGTAACCTGCCTAAATGACTACCGACCCATAGCACTCATGTCTGTAGCCATGAAGTGCTTCGAAAGGCTTGTCATGGCTCACATCAACACCATTATCCCAGAAACCCTAGACCGACCCCATTTTGCAAATCGCCCTAACAGATCCACAGATGATGCAATCTCTATTGCACTCAACACTGCCCTTTCCCACCTGGACAAAAGGAACACCTATGTGAGAATGCTATTCATTGACTACAGCTCAGCGTTCAACACCATAGCGCCCTCAAAACTCATCACTAAGTTAAGGACCCTGGGACTAAACACCTCCCTCTGCAACTGGATCCTGGACTTCCTGACAGGCCGCCCCCAGGTGGTAAGGGTAGGTAACAACACATCCGCCACGCTGATCCTCAACATGGGGGCCCCTCAGGGGTGCGTGCTCAGTCCCCTCCTGTACTCCCTGTTCACTCATGATTGCCTGGCCAGGCACGACTCCAACACCATCATGATGTTTGCCGATGGCACAAAAGTGGTAGGTCTGATTACAGACACGATGAGACATCCTATAGGGAGGAGGTCAGAGACCTGGCCATGTGGTGACAGGACAACAACCTCTCCCTCAACCTGATCAAGAAAAATGAAATGATATTGGACAACAGTAAAAGGAGGACCGAGTACACCACCATTCTCATCGACAGGGCTGTAGTTGAGCAGGTTGAGAGCTTCAAGTTCCTTGGTGTCCAACATCACCAACAAACTATCATGGTCCAAACACACTAAGACAGTCGTGAAGAGGGCACGACAAAGCATATTCCCCCTCAGGAGACGGAAAAGATTTGGCATGGGTCCACAGATCCTCAAAAGGTTCTACAGCTGCACCATCGAGAGCATCCTGACTGGTTGCATCACTGCCTGGTATGGCATCTGCTCGGCCTCCGACCGCAAGGCACTACAGAGGGTATTGCGCAGGGCCAAGTATATCACTGGAGAAAAGCTTCCTGCCATCCTGGACCTCTATACCAGGCGGTGTCAGAGGAAGGCCCTAAAAATTGTCAAAGACTCCAGCCACCCCAATCATAGACTGTTCTCTCCACTACCGCACGGCAAGTGGTACCGGAGCGCCGGTACTAGGTCCAAAAGGCTTCTTAACAGCTTCTACCACCAAGCCATAAGAGGTAGCCTAGTGGCAAGTAGCCTAGTAGTTAGAGCGTTGGGCCAGTCACTGCAAGGTTGCTGGATCAAATCACTGAGCTGACAAGGTAAAAATCTGTTGTTCTGCCCCTGAACAAGGCAGTTAACCCGTTGTTCCCCAACAGACTATCATTGTAAATAAGACTTTGTTGTTAACTGACTTGCCTAGTTAAAAAATAAGACTCCTGAAAAGCTAATCAAAGGGCTACCCAGACCCCACTTTTACGCTGCTGTTACTCTCTGTTTATTATCTATGCATAGTCACTTTAACTCTACCTACATGTACATATTACCTCAATTACCTCGACTAACCGGTGCCCCCGCACATTGACTCTGTACCGGTATCCACTGTATATAGCCAAGCTATTGTTATTTTACTGCTGCTCTTTAATTATTTGTTCCTTTTATTATTTATTTTCTGTTTATTACTTATCTATTTTTTATTTAACACTTGTTTTTTCTTAACACTTCTTAAAGCATTGATGGTTAAGGGCTTGTATGTAAGCATTTCACTGTAACACCTGTTGTATTCTGCACATGTGACAAATACAATTCGATTTGATTTGATAGTAGAAGAAGCAGTGAAAGCAGGGCGTCAGCTCCACCCCCTTCTCTTTTCAAGCCTTTGGGCCAAATGTCCCCTGCCCTTCCGAAATTCAAAAGATGTCAACACCTACAAAAACCGTGACTTGACTTTAATGATCAGAGAGGAAAAATCTGTTCATCAGGAAAATTAAGTTTATCGTTAGTCATCGCATTCCACATTCCGTTGAGAGACGCTACGATACCAGTCAGTCAGTCAGTCAGTCTGTCTGTCTGTCTGTCTGTCTGTCTGTCTGTCTGTCTGTCTGTCTGTCTGTCTGTCTGTCTGTCTGTCTGTCTGTCTTTCCATGAGAGATTAGTAGAGACAAGGAACTGTGAGAGATTCACTTTCTCCCTTTCTCTCCTCAACACCGTCTAACCAGCAAGAGGTGTTTGGCTTTGATGCGGGGGAGTTTGATTGATGCTGACTGAGGGATTTTTCCTCAGAGTGTGTAGCTGAACAGGAAGTGAGCTGTCTCTACTCTGAAGGGTATCAAGCGAACCTTTTTAAAAGGAGGAGATAAATGTACTTTTATAACAGACAGTGTGTGACAGTGGACATGACAGCTCTTCTCTCTCCCTCGCTCTCTCTCTCTCTCTCTCTTTCTGATAAGCTGAAAGAGAATGAAAAGTGAGATGCCCTCTGTGCCGTCCCTCAGTTCAGGTGGCTCATATGGTCAAGGCTGTCAGACAGCTTTGAAGAAGACAATTAGACATGGGGAAGAAGGAACACATGACGCATCCACTTTAAAGCCGCAGTCTGTAAGAGTACACAGGACGTTATTTGGATTACTGGATTTGATTGACAGGGTCGTACATCAATCACCCTATTCATAATTTGTTTCTATAGGCTAAACTGGCACATGAAGCCAACACACCCCTCCAGAGAGGACTGTATCAGGCCCTGTTATCACCCCTCCAGAGAAGACCGTACCAGGCCCTGTTATCACCCCTCCAGAGAAGACCGTACCAGGCCCTGTTATCACCCCTCCAGAGAGGACCTTATCAGGCCCTGTTTTCCTCATTTAGAGTTTACCCCAAGGGCAAGTGTTACCAGTGCAACCTCAGACACAAGGTTTGTTATTAGCTACCAAACCAACCCAGAGGGCTCCTCCTGCAAGTGTAGAGAGCCCAGCGTCTACAGCACCAACAGAGTCCCGTTTCAACACAAAGAGCAGACACCGTCTCAGAAGCACAACTACTCAGGACATTAAACGTGTTGAAAGTGTAGAGAGCCCAGCGTCTACAGCACCAACAGAGTCCCGTTTCAACACAAAGAGCAGACACCGTCTCAGAAGCACAACTACTCAGGACATTAAACGTGTTGAAAGTGTAGAGAGCCCAGCGTCTACAGCACCAACAGAGTCCCGTTTCAACACAAAGAGCAGACACCGTCTCAGAAGCACAACTACTCAGGACATTAAACGTGTTGAAAGGTATCATCTTAGGTGAGAAAGATGCCCAGTGCTGTGTCAGAGGTCAAGGAATTCATGAAAATCCATACTTCTATCGCCAACCTATCAAGACATTGTAATAGCAAATCTGTCATTTTTATGATAAAGATTTAATAAATATTCAATGCTAATTTCAAAGAGAAAAGATATGTTAAAGTTTATATGTTAAAAAACACATCAACTTTGAGACTTTGGGCTCTATTCAATCCATTTGGCAGAAATTTCAGCGTTACAGCGTGATTGAAATTAAAAGGCAATGTTCCCTCGTTAGAGGAGACTCCATTGTCAGTAAATACTACATATGTCGGCTTAATCGGAAATGACCTTTAACCCATTAGAGTCGATGTCCGCGCCACAGTGGACATCTCATTTGCACAATAAAGACATCCTCATACATATCTGTCCATTTTTTGCATGGGCTGCGCCTCAATTCACCGCCTATGTCGGTCTTCCACATCTACGGTGGAAGGTGGCAGAGCTACAGAAGTGTTTGTCAGACCAGTAGACACCCACAAAATCGGTCTTCTCGTGAAAACGTCTGTAGAGTCTGAACAGTTTGGGCTACACACTAATATGACCCTTCCATTGAAAGTTAGAGGGATCATGTTACGTTTTGCTCTAGGAAACCCACAAGCCTCACAAGACGTATTTGTAGGTAGCCCGGTACCAGTTAGAAAAATGAATGGAAGTATATACGGAAATAGTTTAGTACCTATAAAAAGCGGGTTAAGTATGGGTAAAATAAATACTTAACAAATCTTTCAAATCTCTCAGATATAGAACAGACACATCAAAACAAACGTCCTTTTCATTTATTTGTTGACTATCTGTCATTCAATACTTCTCAATGGGCTAACAGCAGCAAGGCCAAAATGTTATGTTTGATAAAATATTAGTTTATAACTAAAGGGGTTCTTCCCACGGCTTAGACTCATGTCATTCTCATTCTATGGAGGGCCGAGCGTCTGCGGGTGCTCTCCTTCATTGAACTTGATTGATTAATTAAGGTCACTAAATAGTAAGGAACTCACCTCACCTGGTTGTCTGGGTCTTAAAAAACAAAAACCTGCAGACACCCAGTCCTCAGTGGAATGAGTTTGACAGCCCTGTTCTAGAGGGTTTCAGACACCCAGTCCTCAGTGAAATGAGTTTGACAGCCCTGTTCTGGAGGGTTTTAGACACCCAGTCCTCAGTGGAATCAGTTTGACAGCCCTGTTCTAGAGGGTTTTAGACACCCAGTCCTCAGTGGAATCAGTTTGACAGCCCTGTTCTAGAGGGTTTCAGACACCCAGTCCTCAGTGAAATGAGTTTGACAGCCCTGTTCTAGAAGGTTTTAGACACCCAGTCCTCAGTGAAATGAGTTTGACAGCCCTGTTCTAGGTTTTAGACACCCAGTCCTCAGTGAAATGAGTTTGACAGCCCTGTTCTAGAAGGTTTTAGACACCCAGTCCTCAGTGGAATGAGTTTGACAGCCCTGTTCTAGAGGGTTTCAGACACCCAGTCCTCAGTGGAATGAGTTTGACAGCCCTGTTCTAGAGGGTTTTAGACACCCAGTCCTCAGTGGAATCAGTTTGACAGCCCTGTTCTAGAGGGTTTTAGACACCCAGTCCTCTGTGAAATCAGTTTGACAGCCCTGTTCTAGAGGGTTTTAGACACCCAGTCCTCAGTGGAATCAGTTTCAAAGCCCTGATCTAGAGGGTTTCAGACACCCAGTCCTCAGTGAAATCAGTTTGACAGCCCTGTTCTAGAGGGTTTTAGACACCCAGTCCTCAGTGGAATCAGTTTCAAAGCCCTGATCTAGAGGGTTTTAGACACCCAGTCCTCAGTGGAATGAGTTTGACAGCCCTGTTCTAGAAGGTTTTAGACACCCAGTCCTCAGTGGAATCAGTTTCAAAGCCCTGATCTAGAGGGTTTTAGACACCCAGTCCTCAGTGGAATGAGTTTGACAGCCCTGTTCTAGAGGGTTTCAGACACCCAGTCCTCAGTGGAATCAGTTTGACAGCCCTGTTCTAGAAGGTTGCAGACACCCAGTCCTCAGTGGAATCAGTTTGACAGCCCTGTTCTAGAGGGTTTCAGACACCCAGTCCTCAGTGGAATGAGTTTGACAGCCCTGTTCTAGAAGGTTTTAGACACCCAGTCCTCAGTGGAATGAGTTTGACAGCCCTATTCTAGAGGGTTTCAGACACCCAGTCCTCAGTGGAATCAGTTTGACAGCCCTGTTCTAGAGGGTTTCAGACACCCAGTCCTCAGTGGAATGAGTTTGACAGCCCTGTTCTAGAGGGTTTCAGACACCCAGTCCTCAGTGGAATGAGTTTGACAGCCCTGTTCTAGAGGGTTTCAGACACCCAGTCCTCAGTGGAATCAGTTTCAAAGCCCTGATCTAGAGGCCTTGTGTTCTAGTGCTATCTGTAACGCTTCAGTAATGCAGATTGAATAGAGGCCTTGTTTTTTAGTGCTATCTGTAACGCTTCAGTGATACAGATTGAATCGAGGCCTTGTTTTCGGGCAACATGAACCAGGTTGTCAACAGCAAACATGTTGATAGTCTTAAGGTGAATTTGTATCATACCTATTTACAAAGTCATGTTGGCCCTGCTTCAGAGCAAGCTTGACATGTGATGCTGTGGATGCAGGAGTAGTCTCCCAGCTCACAGCAGGGGGCCACCCACAAGCAGACAGAGATATTCTGAGAGGTGCCTCAAGGAGTGGAGGATCTTGTCATATGGAAGAACAGGAGGAGCAGGAGATGAGATGAGTGCTTTTTCATAAGAGCCCATCTCTATGCTTCTGAGAGTAAAACAAAGCTAAGCTGAGTACATTCTTTCATGTTATCCGTGTAATATTTTCATCTGTGTAAAGTAATACTTGACTAAACATCGGCACATTTTCAAGCCAAGTTTGCCAAACACTCACATCCCCTCCCAATGATGGCAAGTCAACTAATCAAGGTCAACTCAAAGTCAGTGTCCTTTTAAAACCATCTCAAAGATCTAACCCTGTTTATTATCATCAAGGAAATAGACCCACCACATGCCATTCTTGACCCTTGCGGCTCAAAGTGAGTTGAAAGCCTGAAGAGAAAGGGCGGACATTTTGTTTTCTTGTCTCTGGCAGCACTTTGACTCAAGCCGCAATGACATTTTGTTTTCTTGTCTCTGGCAGCACTTTGACTCAAGCCGTAATGACAGTTTGGCCTTATCCCCCCTCTCCTAACCTCAGGGGGCGTGACAGTCTCTGGTAGGGCCTGAAAGGTCAGCCCCATCACTCTGCTCCTGTCACTCTGGGGTATTTACAGGGGCCAGAGCCACCGCTCAGCCAGCAGTACAATTCTGACCACTGACTGCAACTTAAGTTGCCACATAGCCACTCAAAGCTACGGTCAGTCACTTTAACTTATTAAAAAAACAACTTTCCTGGCCAACCCATAGAAAATAATATAGCTCTATCTGGGTGTCCATCGTGTCCTCGAAAGTGCCGACCAGAACAAAACACACTGTGCCACCACAGGCTATTCATCAGTGGAACACAATCGAATCAGGGTGCATTGCTAGGGACACTTCTCAATAGTTCTGAGATGACCACCAGATCTCCATTTTGTAAAAGAGAAGCAGGTGGAAGCTAGGATTGCAGGCACATTGGCTTTACTGTACTCAGGAGAGCTATGTGTGTGTTTAGCAGGACAGATTGGGAAAGGGTTCTCCTTTCTCCTGCACCGCCTGTCTGCATCACTAATGAAGAAAGTCTAGAAGGGTGGGGCACGACTCGAGGAATGAGATTAAGATGAAAATACAAAAACACTCATCTTACAGAGTCCAAAGCAACCTCTCGTTCAATCCTCCTGCCATTACCTTCTGCTGTTATTTGATACAAAGACCAGAGGACAATGTAAGCCAGTGTTGATTCTGTACCAAAGAAGAAAGAACCACAGTCTTTCTAAAGCATAGGAGGGAGGGAGAATGACTGGATCTTCTTCCCTTCAAACAATTCCCTTTAACACTTGATGATTCCCAGCAAAGCGAGTATTATGTTCAGCCTTAATTTTGCAGTGGTAAGAAAGGGTGTTTTGTGAGTACAGAGATGTGTGTCCATATTGTTCCGTTAGAGGTGACTGACCATGAACAAGTCATATCCGACAGAAGGTAGTCTGTTGTATACAGTCTATTGGTTACAGTCTGTTGGTTACAGTCTGTTGGTTACAGTCTGTTGATTACAGTCTATTGGTTACAGTCTGTTGGTTACAGTCTGTTGGTTAGTCTATTGATTACAGTCTATTGGATACAGTCTGTTGATTACAGTCTGTTGATTACAGTCTATTGGTTACAGTCTGTTGGTTACAGTCTGTTGGTTACAGTCTATTGGTTACAGTCTGTTGATTACAGTCTATTGGTTACAGTCTGTTGATTACATTCTATTGGGTACAGTCTGTTGGGTACAGTCTGTTGATTACATTCTATTGGTTACAGTCTGTTGGTTACATTCTGTTGATTACATTCTATTGGGTAAAGTCTGTTGATTACAGTCTATTGGTTACAGTCTGTTGATTACATTCTATTGGGTACAGTCTGTTGGTTACATTCTGTTGGGTACAGTCTGTTGGTTACAGTCTATTGGTTACAGTCTGTTGATTACATTCTGTTGGGTACAGTCTGTTGATTACATTCTTTTGGTTACAGTCTGTTGATTACATTCTACTGGGTACAGTCTGTTGATTACAGTCTATTGGTTACAGTCTGTTGATTACAGTCTATTGGTTACAGTATGTTGGTTAGTCTATTGGTTACAGTCTGTTGGTTAGTCTATTGGTTAGTCTATTGGTTACAGTCTATTGGTTACAGTCTGTTGGTTACAGTCTGTTGGTTAGTCTATTGGTTACAGTCTAGTGGGTACAGTCTGTTGATTACAGTCTATTGGTTACAGTCTGTTGATTGCAATCTATTGGGTACAGTCTGTTGATTACATTCTATTGGGTACAGTCTGTTGATTACATTCTATTGGGTACAGTCTGTTGGTTACAGTCTATTGGGTACAGTCTGTTGGTTACAGTCTATTGGGTACAGTCTGTTGATTACATTCTATTGGGTACAGTCTGTTGGTTACAGTCTATTGGGTACAGTCTGATGATTACATTATTTTGGGTACAGTCTGTTGGTTTCAGTTTGTTGTTTAGCCAAGTGAGGCATGTATTTATTTAAGAGCTTTGCTGCTTTGTGTATTGTAACACATGAAGAAGCAAATGGGAGGACCCTAAAATATATTAATGTTCATACTACAATATCTCATTTTTCTCCAATAACAGCTTCTCATGTTTCCGCTGAACTATGGAAGAACGCCAAGAGAAACCTTGGGTTACCAGGTGCCATCGAGTCCAGTAAACGGTCCCAAAAACTCTCTATCTAACGCGCGATGGCAGAAAAAACAGCAATATAAAACCCCTCCACCCTCTCAGATCAGTATTCAAACAGAGGGGTGGAGTCTCAGCAGGCGCCGGGTCACACTATTCTGCATCTCTGGCTCCACCCTCTCTCTCAGATCAGTATTGAAACAGAGGGGTGGAGTCTCAGCAGGCGCCGGGTCACACTATTCTGCATCTCTGGCTCCACCCTCTCTCTCAGATCATTATTGAAACAGAGGGGTGGAGTCTCAGCAGGCGCCGGGTCACACTATTCTGCATCTCTGGCTCCACCCTCTCTCTCTCAGATCAGTATTGAAACAGAGGGGTGAAGTCTCAGCAGGCGCCGGGTCACACTATTCTGCATCTCTGGCTCCACCCTCTCTCTCTCAGATCAGTATTGAAACAGAGGGGTGGAGTCTCAGCAGGCGCCGGGTCACACTATTCTGCATTTCTGGCTCCACCCTCTCTCTCAGATCAGTATTGAAACAGAGGGGTGGAGTCTCAGCAGGCGCCGGGTCACACTATTCTACATCTCTGGCTCCACCCTCTCCCTCAGATCAGTACTGAAACAAAGGGGTGGAGTCTCAGCAGGCGCCGGGTCACACTATTCTGCATCTCTGGCTCCACCCTCTCTCTCTCAGATCAGTATTCACACAGAGGGGTGGAGTCTCAGCAGGCGCCGGGTCACACTATTCTGCATCTCTGGCTCCACCCTCTCTCTCAGATCAGTATTGAAACAGAGGGGTGGAGTCTCAGCAGGCGCCGGGTCACACTATTCTGCATTTCTGGCTCCACCCTCTCTCTCAGATCAGTATTGAAACAGAGGGGTGGAGTCTCAGCAGGCGCCGGGTCACACTATTCTGCATTTCTGGCTCCACCCTCTCTCTCAGATCAGTATTGAAACAGAGGGGTGGAGTCTCAGCAGGCGCCGGGTCACACTATTCTACATCTACAGAGTGTCTTACTATTCCAGGTGTCCTTTGTTCGGATGCTTCTGTTGCTCACCTGTGTGAACCCTCGGCTCATTACTGGCCACCCTGTTTGCTAATGAGAGAGAGAGCCGAAGAGGCAGGCGCTGCCGAGCACACTGTGCTGGATGTTGTGGCACTGTGGTTCACCTCTCCGAAGGCTGGCTGAACCTCCAGGTGTAGTCCGGTATATTGTATGAAGAGGACTTTGTGTTTCAGGACTGGTAATAATAATAATAATGCACTGAAGGAAATAATTAAACAGAAACGATTAAATATACGGCCTCCTGAAAGGCGGAGCAGTCTAAGGCACTGCATTGCAATGTTGCGGCGTCACTACAGCCTGGGGTCCCACAGGGCGGTGCAGAATTGGCCCAGCGTCGTGAGGGTTTAGCCGGGGGTGCTTTACTTGGCTCATCACGCTCTAGTGACTCCTTGTGGCTGGCCGGGTGCCGACACATTTGTGCGGCTGGCTTCCGGGTTAAGCTGGCGGGTGTTTTAAGAAGCGCGGTTTGGCTGGATGACGCATGACTCGACCTTCGCCTGTCCCGAGCCCGCTGGGGAGTCGCAGCAATGAGACAAGATCGTAATATCATGAAATTTGGGAGAAAAGGGCTAAAATTACCCCCATTTTTTAAAAACATTATAACAATAATTATAATAACAACAAAAACCATCGAAAACACAGAACTTTGTAAACAGGCAACAATCAAAGCTATAGAGTGTACAGGTGTTGTCAGATCCAGTGGACAGGAGGACAGACTTAACATAGGCCCTCGAAAGCTTTTCGGAACAGCTCAGTCTTAAGCTGGTAAACAAAGACAACTGTGGTAAAATGGCAGAGGATTGGCAGTATTCTGTAAGTTAGGCTGTAACTTGACCTCGCAAACAAATGCTTACATTGTCCGAATTATAACAGCCTGAGAAACGCTCATTCCCCAAAACCACTCATATTCGTGAATGGTTAGAGTTAGTAAACCTTTCAACTGACGTGAGTCCACCTGAAAGGAGTACGTTATAAGAACCATGGTCCATGGAATTCAGTGTAGGTATCTATTGACCCATCTCTGGTTTCCCTATCAAACTCTGGTTTCTCTAACATCTCCGGTTTCCCTATCAAACTCTGGTTTCTCTATCATCTCTGGTATCTCTATCATCTCTGGTTTCCCTATCAAACTCTGGTTTCTCTATACTCTCTGGTTTCCCTATCAAACTCTGGTATCTCTAACATCTCTGGTTTCTCTATCATCTCTGGTATCTCTATCATCTCTGGTTTCCCTATCAAACTCTGGTTTCTCTATCATCTCTGGTTTCTCTATCATCTCTGGTATCTCTATCATCTCTGGTTTCCCTATCAAACTCTGGTTTCTCTATCATCTCTGGTTTCTCTATCATCTCTGGTTTCCCTATCATCTCTGGTTTCCCTATCAAACTCTGTTTTCTCTATCATCTCTGGTTTCCCTATCAAACTCTGGTTTCTCTATCATCTCTGTTTTCTCTATCATCTCTGGTTTCCCTATCAAACTCTGGTTTCTCTATCATCTCTGGTATCTCTATCATCTCTGGTTTCCCTATCAAACTCTGGTTTCTCTATCATCTCTGGTATCTCTATCATCTCTCGTTTCCCTATCAAACTCTGGTTTCTCTATCATCTCTGGTATCTCTATCATCTCTCGTTTCCCTATCAAACTCTGGTTTCTCTATCATCTCTGGTATCTCTATCATCTCTGGTTTCCCTATCAAACTCTGGTTTCTCTATCATCTCTGGTTTCTCTATCATCTCTGGTTTCTCTATCATCTCTGGTATCTCTATCATCTCTGGTTTCCCTATCAAACTCTGGTTTCTCTATCATCTCTGGTTTCTCTATCATCTCTGGTTTCTCTAACATCTCTGGTTTCCCTATCAAACTCTGGTTTCTCTATCATCTCTGGTTTCTCTATTATCTCTGGTTTCTCTATCATCTCTGGTATCTCTATCATCTCTGGTTTCCCTATCAAACTCTGGTTTCTCTATCATCTCTGGTTTCTCTATCATCTCTGGTTTCTCTAACATCTCTGGTTTCCCTATCAAACTCTGGTTTCTCCATCATCTCTGGTTTCCCTATCAAACTCTGGTTTCCCTATAATCTCTGGTTTCCCTATCAAACTCTGGTTTCTCTATCATCTCTGGTTTCCCTCTCAAAATCTGGTTTCTCTGTCATCTCTGGTTTCTCTATCATCTCTGTTTTCTCTATCATCTCTGGTTTCCCTATCAAACTCTGGTTTCTCTATCATCTCTGGTATCTATATCATCTCTGGTTTCCCTATCAAACTCTGGTTTCTCTATCATCTCTGGTTTCCCTATCAAACTCTGGTTTCTCTATCATCTCTGGTTTCCCTATCAAACTCTGGTTTCTCTATCATCTCTGGTTTCCCTATCAAACTCTGGTTTCTCTGTCATCTCTGTTTTCTCTATCATCTCTGGTTTCTCTAACATCTCTGGTTTCCTTATCAAACTCTGGTTTCTCTAACATCTCTGGTTTCCCTATCAAACTCTGGTTTTCCGGTCATCTCTGGTTTCCCTATCAAACTCTGGTTTCTCTATCATCTCTGGTATCTCTATCAAACTCTGGTTCCTCTGTCATCTCTGGTTTCCCTATCAAACTCTGGTTTCTCTATCATCTCTGGTTTCTCTATCATCTCTGGTTTTCTGGTCATCTCTGGTTTCTGTATCATCTCTATCGGCTCCATAATCTGTAATGAATTGACTATAAGATATCCACCATGAGTTAATAACAGAGCCCATGAGTTAATAACAGAGGCCATGAGTTATGTCTTGCCCTGGCAAGCCTAACCCTCCACTGCATAAGGGAATATTGCACAAATGGGAAGGCTGCAGGAATTGATTTCTGATTTAAAATGAACAGAAGACAGAAGGCATGTTGATATGGTCAAAACAATATATTGAATCATTGTGTTAATGCTGTTGTACCTTGAGTGTTTTAATAATGAAATGTAGTTCAGTATAATGGAGAGAGAAACACACAATACAGTTGGTAGTAGACCGTGTCATGATCCAGGTACAGTAGGATACGACCAGGAACAGATCAACACCTGAGGCTTTGAAACACTTTGGTCTGATTACATTTTATATTCAAGTCTCATCGGTGTGTAAACAGCGCAAGGGAATATAAATGGTCTTTGAGGCAGATTAATCACTCTCCATCCTCTATAGACAATACAGCCCATAACGACAGCTTCATCACTCTCCATCCCCTATAGACTATACAGCCCATAACGACAGCTTCATCACTCTCCATCCTCTATAGACAATACAGCCCATAACCACAGATTAATCACTCTCCATCCTCTATAGACAATACAGCCCATAACCACAGCTTCATCACTCTCCATCCTCTATAGACAATACAGCCCATAACCACAGCTTCATCACTCTCCATCCTCTATAGACAATACAGCCCATAACCACAGCTACATCACTCTCCATCCTCTATAGACAATACAGCCCATAACCACAGCTTCATCACTCTCCATCCTCTATAGACAATACAGCCCATAACCACAGCTTCATCACTCTCCATCCTCTATAGACAATACAGCCCATAACCACAGCTTCATCACTCTCCATCCCCTATAGACAATACAGCCCATAACCACAGCTACATCACTCTCCATCCTCTATAGACAATACAGCCCATAACGACAGCTACATCACTCTCCATCCTCTATAGACAATCCATAACCACAGCTTCATCACTCTCCATCCTCTATAGACAATACAGCCCATAACCACAGCTTAATCACTCTCCATCCTCTATAGACAATACAGCCCATAACCACAGCTTAATCACTCTCCATCCTCTATAGACAATACAGCCCATAACCACAGCTTCATCACTCTCCATCCCCTATAGACAATATAGCTCATAACCACAGCTTCATCACTCTCCATCCCCTATAGACAATACAGCTCATAACCACAGCTTCATCACTCTCCATCCCCTATAGACTATACAGCTCATAACCACAGCTTCATCACTCTCCATCCTCTATAGACTATACAGCCCATAACCACAGCTTCATCACTCTCCATCCCCTATAGACAATACAGCCCATAACCACAGCTTCATCACTCTCCATCCTCTATAGACAATACAGCCCATAACCACAGCTTCATCACTCTCCATCCTCTATAGACAATACAGCCCATAACCACAGTTCCTGCCTCAGGGTAGGAACTCAATATTCCAGACACTAATCTACTGAGATTGGCCTCAGGGCAGGAACTCAATATTCCAGACACTAATCTACTGGAACTGGCCTCAGGGCAGGAACTCAATATTCCAGACACTAATCTACTGGAACTGGCCTCAGGGTAGGAACTCAATATTCCAGACACTAATCTACTGGAACTGGCCTCAGGGTAGGAACTCAATATTCCAGACACTAATCTACTGGAACTGGCCTCAGGGTAGGAACTCAATATTCCAGACACTAATCTACTGGAACTGGCCTCAGGGCAGGAACTCAATAATCCAGACACTAATCTACTGGGACTGGCCTCAGGGCAGGAACTCAATATTCCAGACACTAATCTACTGGAACTGGCCTCAGGGCAGGAACTCAATATTCCAGACACTAATCTACTGGAACTGGCCTCAGGGCAGGAACTCAATATTCCAGACACTAATCTACTGGAACTGGCCTCAGGGCAGGAACTCAATATTCCAGACACTAATCTACTGGAACTGGCCTCAGGGCAGGAACTCAATATTCCAGACACTAATCTACTGGAATTGGCCTCAGGGCAGGAACTCAATATTCCAGACACTAATCTACTGGAACTCGCCTCAGGGCAGGAACTCAATATTCCAGACACAAATCTACTGGAACTCCCCTCAGGGCAGGAACTCAATATTCCAGACACTAATCTACTGGAACTGGCTTCAGGGCAGGAACTCAATATTCCAGACACTAATCTACTGGAACTGGCCTCAGGGCAGGAACTCAATATTCCAGACACTAATCTACTGGAACTGGCCTCAGGGCAGGAACTCAATATTCCAGACACTAATCTACTGGAACGGGCCTCAGGGCAGGAACTCAATATTCCAGACACTAATCTACTGGGATTGGCCTCAGGGCAGGAACTCAATATTCCAGACACTAATCTACTGAGATTGGCCTCAGGGCAGGAACTCAATATTCCAGACACTAATCTACTGGAACTGGCCTCAGGGCAGGAACTCAATATTCCAGACACAAATCTACTGGAACTGGCCTCAGGGCAGGAACTCAATATTCCACATACTAATCTACTGGAACTGGCCTCAGGGCAGGAACTCAATATTCCAGACACAAATCTACTGGGATTGGCCTCAGGGCAGGAACTCAATATTCCAGACGCTAATCTACTGGGATTGGCCTCAGGGCAGGAACCCACGGCCGTTGTGGAATGGGTAGGGGCCCAATAGATCAAACGGTCGCGGACAGAAGACAGAACATACAGATGCCCAGCTGGACACTGAGGAGTGTGCTCTGTGCGTAACGCACGCTCGATGTCCGCGTCCAACTCCCACACTACCGGTGCCACCAGGCAAGGGGCCAGAAGTATGGGAGTGTGATCCATGGACCACTCCTCTGTGTCATACATCCGGGACAGTGCATCTGCCTTAGCGTTCTGGGAACCTGGTCTGTAGGACAGAGTGAAAACAAAACGTGTAAAGAACATGGCCCACCTTGCCTGTCGATGGTTCAGTCTCCTCACCGCCCGGATGTACTCCAGATTGCGGTGGTCAGTCCAGATGAGAAAAGGGTGTTTAGCTCCCTCAAGCCAAAGTCTCCACGCCTTCAGAGCCTTGACAACAGCCAACAGCTCCCGGTCCCCCACATCATAGTTTCGCTCCACTGGGCTGAGCATCTTCGAAAAGAAAGCACAGGGGCGGAGCTTCGGTGGCGTGCGAGCGCTGAGAGAGCACGGCTCTTATCCCAGCCTCGGACGCATCCACCTCCACTATGAACGCCAAATTGGGATCCGGATGAGCCAGCAAGGGAGCCGAGGATAACAGAGCCTTCAGGTGACCAAAAGCCCTGTCCCCCTCAGCCGTCGACTGCAGTCGCACCGGTCCCCCCTTCAGCAGTGAGGTAATGGAAGCCGCTACCTAACCAAAACCCCCGGATAACTCCGGTAGTAGTTGGCAAACCCTAGAAACCGCTACACTTCCTTTACCGGGATGGGAGACGGCCAATTACGCACTGCTGAAATGGGGTAACTCTCCATCTACAACCCTGAGGTTGAAATGCGGTACCCTAGGAAGGAGACGGACTGTTGGAAGAACTGACATTATCAGCCTTGACGTACAGGTCATGCTCCAACAGTCTACCAAGCACCCTGCGCACCAGGAACACATGCTCGGCGCGTGTAGCGGAGTATATCAGAATGTCATCAATATACACCACTACACCCTGCCCGTGCAGGTCCCGGAAAATCTCATCAACAAAGACCTGGAATACTGATGGAGCAGTCATCAACCCGTACGGCATGACGAGGTACTCATAGTGCCCTGAGGTGGTACTAAATGCCGTCTTCCACTCGTCCCCCTCCCGGATACGCACCAGGTTGTAAGCGCTCCTGAGATCCAATTGTGTGAAGAAGCGCACCCCGTGCATAAACTCGATCGCACTGGCGATAAGAGGCAGCGGGTAGCTGTACCTCACAGAGATCTGATTGATACCCTGATAGTGGACGCAGACCTCCATTCTTCTTCTTCACAAAAAAGAAACTTGAGGAGGCAGGTGAAGTGGAGGGCCGAATGTATCCCTTCCCCAGGGATTTGGAGACATATGTTTCCATAGCCGCCGTCTCCTCCTGTGGCAGAGGATACACGTGACTCCTGGGAAGTGCTGCGCATACCATGAGATTTACCGCACAATCCTCTCGTCGATGGGGTGGTAATTGAGTCGCCTTCTTCTTAAAGAAGGCGAGAGCCAAATTGGCATATTCTGAGGGGATGCACATGGTGGAGACCTGGTCTGGACATTCCACCGTAGTCGCACCGATGGAAACCCCTAGACACCTCCTTGAGCACTCTCCTTACCACCCCTTGAGAGCCCTCTGTTGCCACGAAATAGTGGGGTCATGACAGGCCAACCAGGGTAGGCCCAGCACCACGGGAAACGCAGGAGAATCAATAAGGAAGAGACTGATTATCTCCTTGTGACCCTCCTGCGTAACCATGTCTAGTGGAGCGGTGGCCTCCCTAATCAGCCCTGACCCTAATGGTTGACTATCTAGGGCGTGCACAGCGAAGGGCATATTCACAGGAACAAGGGGAATCCATAGATAGGGCTCTAACTCCTTTAGCCCCACAATGAAATAGGGTGCAGGCCAGGCAGCAGGCTGTTAGCCAACCTGCCAGCTTAGTGGAGTCTGCCAATAGCACAGTCAGTGTAATCAGCTCAGCCATACCCATTGAGACTGTGTCTGTGCCTCGACCTAGGTTGGGCAAAACTAAACATGGCGGTGTTCGCCTTAGCAATCTTATTAGGATAAAGACCTCCTCCATTCCTGCCATTATTGAAAGAGATCGTGATACCTCACATCTCAAAATAGGGTTACTTAATGTTAGATCCCTCACTTCAAAGGCAGTCATAGTCAATGAACTAATCACTGATCATAATCTTGATGTGATTGGCCTGACTGAAACATGGCTTAAGCCTGATGAATTTACTGTGTTAAATGAGGCCTCACCTCCTGGTTACACTAGTGACCATATCCCCCGTGCATCCCGCAAAGGCGGAGGTGTTGCTAACATCTACGATAGCAAATTTCAATTTACAAAAAAATAAATGCCGTTTTCGTCTTTTGAGCTTCTAGTCATGAAATCTATGCAGCCTACTCAATCACTTTTTATAGCTACTGTTTACAGGCCTCCTGGGCCATATACAGCGTTCCTCTCTGAGTTTCCTGAATTCCTATCAGACCTTGTAGTCATAGCAGATCATATTCTAATTTTTGGTGATTTTAATATTCACATGGAGAAGTCCACAGACCCACTCCAAAAGTCTTTCGGAGCCATCATCGACTCAGTGGGTTTTGTCCAACATGTCTCTGGACCTACTCACTGCCACAGTCATACTCTGGACCTAGTTTTGTCCCATGGAATAAATGTTGTAGATCTTAATGTTTTTCCACATAATCCTGGACTATCGGACCACCATTTTATTACGTTTGCAATCGCAACAAATAATCTGCTCAGACCCCAACCAAGGAGCATCAAAAGTCGTGCTATAAATTCTCAGACAACACAAAAATTCCTTGATGCCCTTCCAGACTCCTTCTGCCTACCCAAGGACGTCAGAGGACAAAAATCAGTTAACCACTTAACTGAGGAACTCAATTTAACCTTGCGCAATACCCTAGATGCAGTTGCACCCCTAAAAACGAAAAACATTTGTCATAAGAAACTAGCTCCCTGGTATACAGAAAATACCCGAGCTTTGAAGCAAGCTTCCAGGAAATTGGAACGGAAATGGCGCCACACAAAACTGGAAGTCTTCCGACTAGCTTGGAAAGACAGTACCGTGCAGTACCGAAGAGCCCTCACTGCTGCTCGATCATCCTACTTTTCCAACTTAATCGAGGAAAATAAGAACAATCCAAAATTTCTTTTTGATACTGTTGCAAAGCTAACTAAAAAGCAGCATTCCCCAAGAGAGGATGGCTTTCACTTCAGCAGTAATAAATTCATGAACTTCTTTGAGGAAAAGATCATGACCATTAGAAAGCAAATTACGGACTCCTCTTTGAATCTGCGTATTCCTCCAGGGCTTAGCTGTCCTGGATCTGCACAGCTCTGCGAGGGCCTGGGATCGGGAGAGACACTTAAGTGTTTTAGTACTATATCTCTTGACACAATGATGAAAATAATCATGGCCTCTAAACCTTCAAGCTGCATACTGGATCCTATTCCTACTAAACTGCTGAAGGAGCTGCTTCCTGTGCTTGGCCCTCCTATGTTGAACATAATAAACAGCTCTCTATCCACCGGATGTGTACCAAACTCACTAAAAGTGGCAGTGATAAAGCCTCTCTTGAAAAAGCCAAACCTTGACCCGGAAAATATAAAAAACTATCGGCCTATATCGAATCTTCCATTCCTCTCAAAGATTTTAGAAAAAGCTGTTGCGCAGCAACTCACTGCCTTTCTGAAGACAAACAATGTATACGAAATGCTTCAGTCTGGTTTTAGACCCCATCATAGCACTGAGACTGCACTTTTGAAGGTGGTAAATGACCTTTTAATGGCGTCAGACCGAGGCTCTGCATCTGTCCTCGTGCTACTAGACCTTAGTGCTGCCTTTGACACCATCGATCACCACATTCTTTTGGAGAGACTGGAAACCCAAATTGGTCTACACGGACAAGTTTTGGCCTGGTTTAGATCTTACCTGTCGGAAAGATATCAGTTTGTCTCTGTGAATGGTTTGTCCTCTGACAAATCAACTGTACATTTTGGTGTTCCTCAAGGTTCCGTTTTAGGACCACTATTGTTTTCACTATATATTTTACCTCTTGGGGATGTTATTCGAAAACATAATGTTAACTTTCACTGCTATGCGGATGACACACAGCTGTACATTTCAATGAAACATGGTGAAGCCCCAAAATTGCCCTCGCTAGAAGCCTGTGTTTCAGACATAAGGAAGTGGATGGCTGAAAACTTTCTACTTTTAAACTCGGACAAAACAGAGATGCTTGTTCTAGGTCCCAAGAAACAAAGAGATCTTCTGTTAAATCTGACAATTCATCTTGATGGTTGTAAAGTCGTCTCAAATAAAACTGTGAAGGACCTCGGCGTTACTCTTGACCCTGATCTCTCTTTTGACGAACATATCAAGACTGTTTCAAGGACAGCTTTTTTCCATCTACGTAACATTGCAAAAATCAGAAATTTTCTGTCCAAAAATGATGCTGAAAAATTAATCCATGCATTTGTTACTTCTAGGTTAGACTACTGCAATGCTCTACTTTCCGGCTACCCGGATAAAGCACTAAATAAACTTCAGTTAGTGCTAAATACGGCTGCTAGAATCCTGACTAGAACAAAGAAATTTGATCATATTACTCCAGTGCTAGCTTCCCTACACTGGCTTCCCGTTAAGGCAAGGGCTGATTTCAAGGTTTTACTGTTAACCTATAAAGCGTTACATGGGCTTGCTCCTACCTATCTTTCCGAGTTGGTCCTGCCGTACATACCTACACGTACGCTACGGTCACAAGACGCAGGCCTCCTAATTGTCCCTAAAATTTCTAAGCAAACAGCTGGAGGCAGGGCTTACTCCTATAGATCTCCATTTTTATGGAACAGTCTGCCTACCCATGTGAGAGACGCAGACTCGGTCTCAACCTTTAAGTCTTTACTGAAGACTTATCTCTTCAGTAGGTCATATGATTGAGTGTAGTCTGGCCCAGGAGTGTGAAGGTGAACGGAAAGGCTCTGGAGCAACGAACCGCCCTTGCTGTCTCTCCAGGGCCGGTTCCCCTCTCTCTACTGGGATTCTCTGCCTCTAACCCTGTTACTGGGGCTGAGTCACTGGCTTGCTGGTGCTCTTTCATGCCGTCCCTAGGAGGGGTGCGTCACTTGAGTGGGTTGAGTTACTGACGTGAACTTCCTGTCTGGGTTGGCGCCCCCCCTTGGTTGTGCTGTGGTGGAGACCTTTGTGGGCTATACTCGGCCTTGTCTCAGGATTGTAAGTTGGTGGTTGAGGATATCCGTCTAGTGGTGTGGGGGCTGTGCTTTGGCAGAGTGGGTGGGGTTATATCCTTCCTGTTTGGCCCTGTCCGGGGGTTTCTTCGGATGGGGCCACAGTGTCTCCTGACCGCTCCTGTCTCAGCCTCCAGTATTTATGCTGCAGTAGTTTATGTGTCGGGGGGCTAGGGTCAGTTGGTTATACCTGGAGTACTTCTCCTGTCTTATCCAGTGTCCTGTGTGAATTTAAATATGCTCTCTCTAATTCTCTCGTTCTCTCTTTCTCTCTGAGAACCTGAGCCCTAGGACCATACGTCAGGACTACCGGGCATGCTGACACCTTGCTGTCCCCAGTCCGCCCGGCCTTGCTGCTATTCCAGTTTCAACTGTTTCTGCCTGCGGTTACGAAACCCCTACCTGTCCCAGACCTGCTGTTTTCAACTCTTAATGATCGGCTATGAAAAGCCAACTGAGATTTATTCCTGATTATTATTTGACCATGCTTGTCATTTATGAACATTTTGAAAATCTTGGCTCTCTCTAATTTTCTCCTTCTCTCTTTCTCTCGGAGGACCTGAGCCCTAGGACCATACGTCGGGACTACCGGCCGTGGTGACTCCTTGCTGCCCCCAGTCCGCCTGGCCTTGCTGCTATTCCAGTTTCAACTCTTCTGCCTGCGGTTATGGAACCACTACCTGTCCCAGACCTGCTGTTTTCAACTCTTAATGATCGGCTATGAAAAGCCAACTGAGATTTATTCCTGATTATTATTTGACCATGCTTGTCATTTATGAACATTTTGAAAATCTTGGCTCTCTCTAATTTTCTCCTTCTCTCTATCTTTCTCTCGGAGGACCTGGGCCCTAGGACCATGCGTCGGGACTGCCGCCCGTGGTGACTCCTTGCTGTCCCCAGTCCGCCTGGCCTTGCTGCTATTCCAGTTTCAGCTGTTCTGCCTGCGGTTATGGAACCGCCACCTGTCCCAGACCTGTTGTTTTTCAACTCTTAATGATCAGCTATGAAAAGCCAACTGAAAATTATTCATGATTATTATTTGACCATGCTTGTCACTTATGAACATTTTTGAACATCTTGGCATAGTTCTGTTATAATCTCCACCCGGCACAGCCAGAAGAGGACTGGCCACCCCTCATAGCCTGGTTCCTCTCTAGGTTTCTTCCTAGGTTTTGGCCTTTCTAGGGAGTTTTTCCTAGCCACCGTGCTTCTACACCTGCATTCTAGCTGTTTGGGGTTTTAGGCTGGGTTTCTGTACAGCACTTCGAGATATTATCTGATGTACGAAGGGCTATATAAAATAAAATTGATTGATTGATCCCTAAACTATGGGCAAAAGAACGGTCAATAAAATTCCCAGCTGCACCTGAATCTACGAGCGCCTTATGCTGGGAATGCGGGGAAAACGGAGGAAATTTGATAAACACATACATGTGAGCATCAGGGGGCTCTGGGTGAGCCTGGTGCTGACTCACCTGGGGTGACACGATAGTGCCCTGCCTGCTGCCTCGACTCCCTGAGGAACCCCCCCAGCACTGACCATCAGTGTGCCCTCTGTGGCCACAGATGGTGCAGGGAATGGCCCCTCCTCCGGTCGCCCTAAGTGCAGCACCTCCCAGCTCCATGGGCGTCGGAGCGGAGGTGCTGGGGGAATGAACTGACAGGCCCCGATCCGGACGTCCGTGGGAAGTCAGCAGGTTGTCCAGCCGGATGGGCAGGTCCACCAGCTGGTCCAACGTGAGGGTGGTGTCTCGACAGGCCAACTCCCGACGGACGTCCTCACGCAGACTGCACCGGTAGTGATCGATCAGGGCCCTGTCGTTCCATCCCGCGCTGGCGGCCAGGGTCCGGAAATCCAATGAAAAATCCAGCGCGCTCCTCGTCCCCTGCCTCAGATGGAACAGTCGTTCACTGTGAACTCTGCGTAATGGTCCAACGCCACATCTCCTTCACTCCATACGGCGTTGGCCCACTCCAGGGCTTTGCCTGAGAGGCAAGAGACGATGGCGGACACGCTCTCACGTACCAAAGGCGCCGGGTGGACTGTCGCCAGGTAGAGCGCCAGCTGTAGTAGGAACCCCTGGCATCCGGTGGGCCGTCCCATCATACTCCCTCGGGAGCGCGAGCCGTCTCCCGCTGGTACCGGGTGAAGGAGGGGTGGACAGTGGGGTAGGCGGTAGTGGGGCTGTTGGAGGCGCTGGAAATCCTCCTCCTCTCTCCCAACGATCCATCGTCTACAGCACGCGATCCATGGCGGTGCCCAGACGTTGCAACATGGTCGCGTGCAGCTGGACGCGCTCCTCTACCTCCAGAGGGAGGGCGTCTGCTCCTGCTGACTCCATTGGCTGGTGAGTAATTCTGTAAAAGGTCTGTGTGTAGCTGGTGTAGAGAGTCAGGCGCAGGACAGCAGATATGAGTAATCAACGTATTTTCTCAAATAAATCACAAATACAACACAATATACAGAGCCCACAATAACGGACCGTATACAAGACAAACAATTACTCAAACAACCATGGGGGAACAAAGGGTTAAATAAAGAACATGTAATTGGGGGATTGAAACCAGGTGTGTAAAACAAAGACAAAATAAATGGAAAATGAAAAGTGGATCGGCGGTGGCTAGAAGGCCGGTGACGTCGTCCGCCGAACGAACAAGGAGAGGGACCGACTTCGGCGGAAGTCGTGGCAACACAAATCTACTGGAACTGGCCTCAGAGCAGGAACCCTAATCGAGACAAAGCACACGTGTGGCAACACTAATCTACTGGAACTGGCCTCAGAGCAGGAACCCTAATCGAGACAAAGCACACGTGTGAAACTGGGACGATATTCCACTGAAGGACTGAATTTCCGCTTCCCTTTTCCCTGAGAAATTGTTTGTATTGGGGGCTCAGTTTGTTACGCAGGCAAATGCAGAAGGTGTGTTTCACTCCCCAGACTGAGTGGCACTCAAGGTAATGACTGGAGTTATTTCTCTAGTTGAGTTTGTGTTCTGGATGCACTCTGGAAATAAGGACTAGTGTAATGGTGTTTGACTATCTCTGGGAGCTGACGATCTCCATCTCTCTCCAGGACTGTTTGGTGGATTTCTCTCTTGTCCTGTTCAGATTATTTTGTTTCCTGCTGAGGGGAGAACAGCTCATAATAATGGCTGGAATGGAGCAAATGGAATGCATCAAACACATGGAAACCATGTTTGACATATTTGATAACATTCAATTGATTCCGCTCCAGCCGTTAGCAAGAGCCCGTCCTCCCCAATTAAGGTGCCACCAAACTCCTGTGTTGGAGAGTGACACACACACACGTGCACGCACACACACACACACACACACACACACACACACACACACACACACACACACACACACACACACACACACAAACGCACGCGCACGCACACACACACACACAGTTGCAGACCCTTTCCCTTCATTGACTCCATTGATGTGTACATAGCCACCCAATCCTCCTACCTGATATTGTAGCCTTTTCAGACCAACTCAGAGCAAACAGGTACTGAGAAATAATGGACAGTGCTGAGTGTAGTTAATACATTACATCTCTAGCACAAACCTCCAACGTATTTCACTTTTTAAAGACAACCCTTCACTTTCATTATCACATTTCTGCAAATCTTTTTTTTTTTTTTTTTAAGGCGCCACAAATCAACAAGACAGGGCGTAAATCCATGTGCCAAGGGCGAATGGGAGCTTTAAGTGTCAACGTTGTAGATTTATTTCTGTTGATTAGCATAGAAAAGAGCCCGGGTTGCATGTGCCGGTGCGAGGGAAGGGGGAAATATGGGGCCTTTCGATTGTGACACTTTGAGTTCCAGATCAGTGGTTTAATTAGGGCACGTATTCTATAACGGCTCTCTCATAAGCTTTATTTTACTGTATCGCCATGGAGACTATGCTAAGGTAAGCAGTTGATCTCATTAAAACTCGAGACAACAGTTACAGAGAGTAAATCCTTGAGACACATTGCCTTGAAAAGTTAAGATTGCAATGGGGGAGCACCAACCCAACCGACAAAACCCCCCTTGTTTTCCACTTTCTTCTACTTTTCTGAATTATTATTCCCTAGCACTGAAGTATTGCATGGCCTACTTCATTAAGATGAAAATGTAATTCAGAAAGCTGCAACATATACATATGTATCAGGAGAGACCTCGAAACCCTGGAAGATGAGTTAGCTGTCAGAGGTCACGTTACATCACGGTTCACAGCTTTTTAAGATGGCAATGAATCATTCTCAACTGTTTTGTCTCCATAACCCAACATTTTGTTCATAAGCGAGCTCTTGACCACATATATGGATCTAACAATTAAATTATAGCATCATGTTATAGCTCACCTCCCTATACAAGAAACTTCTTAGTTTGTGAATACCCCAAACCAGTATACAACTGATGCAATACATTTTCATAGTA
The DNA here is from genome assembly GCF_029448725.1 of Salvelinus fontinalis. Taxonomy (NCBI): domain Eukaryota; kingdom Metazoa; phylum Chordata; class Actinopteri; order Salmoniformes; family Salmonidae; genus Salvelinus; species Salvelinus fontinalis. The sequence goes on along the minus strand of NC_074668.1, from coordinate 26,304,563 downwards.
AATACCAAACAAATACCAACAGAACCATTTTACAGCCATTATGGAAAGTCCTCTACTAATTTCCACCAATGCTAAAAAGACAAACTGTGGAGGAGGAGAAGATATATAGTGAAAATATATAGTGACGATATACACTGAGTGTAGAAAACATTAGGAACGCCTGCTCTTTCCATGACATTCTGTAGACTGACCAGCTGATTCCTGGTGAAGTTATGATCCCGTATTGATGTGACTTGCTAAATCCACTTCAATCAGTGTAGATGAAATGGAGGAGACAGGTTAAAGGAGGATGTTTAAACCTTGAGACAATTGACACATGGATTGATTTTGTGTGCCATTCAGAGGGTGAATGAGCAAGACAAAAGATTGAAGTGCCTTTGAACAGGGTATAGTAGTAGGTGCCAGGGCGCACCAGTTTGAGTGTGTCAAGAACTGCAAGGCTGCTGGGTTTTTCACGCTCAACAGTTTCCTGTGTGTATCAAGAACGGTCCACCACCCGAAGGACATCTAGCCAACGGCAGGCCAGTGGTCAAAAACAGGCCATTGATGAAAGAGGACAAAGGAGGCTGACGTGAATTGTGCAGAGCAACAGACGGTCTACAGTTAGTCAACTGACAGGTTATAGTTAGTCAACTGACAGGTTATAGTTAGTCAACTGACAGGTTATAGTTAGTCAACAGACGGGCTACAGTTAGTCAACTGACACGTTATAGTTAGTCAACTGACAGGTTATAGCTAGTCAACTGACAGGTTATAGTTAGTCAACTGACAGGTTATAGCTAGTCAACTGACAGGTTATAGTTAGTCAACTGACAGGTTATAGTTAGTCAACTGACAGGTTATAGTTAGTCAACTGACAGGTTATAGTTAGTCAACTGACAGGTTATAGTTATTCAACAGACGGGCTACAGTTAGTCAACTGACAGGTTATAGTTAGTCAACTGACAGGTTATAGTTAGTCAACTGACAGGTTATAGTTAGTCAACTGACAGGCTATAGTTAGTCAACTGACAGGTTATAGTTAGTCAACTGACAGGTTATAGTTAGTCAACTGACAGGTTATAGTTATTCAACAGACGGGCTACAGTTAGTCAACTGACAGGTTATAGTTATTCAACAGACGGGCTACAGTTAGTCAACAGACGGGCTACAGTTAGTCAACTGACAGTCCAGTACAACATAGGTGCCCAAAGACCCATAAGAAGAGTGCACAACTCATCGTACCTTGACACTAATGGGGTATGTCAGCCAACGACCTTAGTTCCACTTCTTTCACCATAAAACAAGAAACTGCAGTTGCAGTGGGCTAAGGTACAAAAACAATGTATACTGGAGAATTGGAAAAACATTGCCTGGTCTAATGAATCCTGGTTCCTGCTGTTTCACGTTGATGGGAGGACGAGGGTATGGAGGAAACCCTGAGAACATGCATTCATCATGCATGTGCATCCATCGGGGTAGAGATCCACCACCAAACAACTTGACACAACTGTGGGAAACACTGGAGTCAACATGGGCCAGCATTCCTGTGGAACGCTTTCGACACCTTGTAGAGTCCATGCCCCGAAGAATTGAGGCTGTTCTGAGGGCAAAAAGGGGTGCAACTCAATGTTAGGAAGATGTACCTAATGTTCTGTACAATGTCTCCAGTGGCATTAGATAAAGACGTTATGACTAGGTCCTCTTCCCCGGGGAGTTGCTATAAAAAGCAGTCATTCAGTGCTGCAGAGCCATCATGTAGTGTACGGATTGGCTCCTACTCTCAGGAATAGAGGACAGGTAGATATAGACCTAAAGGGAAAAACCCGTTCTGAAATGAATGCAACATATCACTGTGTGTGTGTGTATGCTTGTGTATGTTTTTTGACATGTACATTACCAGTCAAAAGTTTAGACACACCTACTCATTCAAGGTATTCAAGGGTTTTTCTTTATTTGTACTATTTTCTACATTTTACATTAAAACTATGAAAAACACATATGGAATCATGTACTAACCCAAAAAAATGTTAAACAAATCAAAAGATAATTAATATATTAGATTCGTCAAAGTAGCCACCCTTTGCCTTGATGACAGCTTTGCACATTCTTGGCATTCTCCCAACCAGCTTCACCTGGAATGCTTTTCTAACAGTCTTGAAGGAGTTCCCACATATGCTGATAACATGTTGGCTGCTTTTCTTTCACTCTGCCATCCAACTCATCCAAAACCATCTCAATTGGGTTGAGATCAGGTGATTGTGGAGGCCAGGTCATCTGATACCGTAATGAATACTCAGGGAGAAAAAGCTGTAGATTCACACGCAGAGCGCGGGAGATGTTTATTAAGACTTCGTAGAAGGCAGGAATCGTGGTCACAGGCAGGCAATGGTCAAACACAGGTAGACAGTCAAAAAACAAAGAATACCTCACAACCATACTAACAGAAAGAACTGAACTAAATAGGGAGCTGATGAGACCAGGTGAGAAATTAACACAGGTGAAATCAATGAATAAAAATGAAAGACAGGGCTACGTTCCAGAACACAAAGAAAAAGAACACAAGGTTGACTAAGAAAAGAAAAGCAGAACCTTACAGATGCAGCACTCCATCATTCTCCAGAATGCTGTGATAGCCATGCTGGTTAAGTTTGCCTTGAATTCTAAATAAATCACCGACAGTATCACCAGGAAAGCACCCCCACACCATCACACCTCCTCCTCCATGCTTCATGGTGGGAACCGCACGTGCGGAGATCATCTGTTCACCTACTCCGTGTCTCACAAAGACACGGCAGTTGGAACCAAAATCATCAGATCAAAGGACAGATTTCCACCGGTCTATGTCCATTGCTTGTGTTTTTTGGCCTGAGCAAGTCTCTTCTTATTGGTGTCCTTTAGTAGAGGTTTCTTTGCAGTAATTCAACCATGAAGGCCTGATTCACGCAGTCTCCTCTGTACAGTTGATGTTGACATGTGTCTGTTACTTGAACTACATGAAGCATTTATTTGGGCAGCAATCTGAGGTGCAGTTAACTCTACTGAACTTTTTCCTCTGTAGCAGAGGTAACTCTGGGTCTTCCTTTCCTGTGGCGGTCCTCATGAGAGCCAGTTTTATCATAGTGCTTGATGGTTTTTGTGACGGCACTTGAAGAAACTTTCAAAGTTCTTGAAACTTTCAGCATTGACTAAACTTCATGTCTTAAAGAAGTGTTAGACTGTTTTTTCTCTTTCTCTTTTTTGAGCTGTTCTTGCCATAATAAGGACTTGGTCTTTTACCGAATAGGGCTATCTTCTGTAATCCAACTCTCCCTTGTCACAACACAACTGACTGGCTCAAGGGAATTAAGAAGGAAAGAAATTCTACAAATCAACTTTGAACAAGGCACACCTGTTAATTGAAATGCATTCCAGGTCACTACCTCATGAAGCTGGTTGAGAGAATTCCAAGTGTGTACAAAGCTGACATGAATGCAAAGGTGGCTACTAATATGTCATTTCATAGTTTTGATGTCCACTATTATTCTACAATGTAGAAAATAGTAAAAAATTATTAGTATTGTGTGTGTGTGTGTGTGTGTGTGTGTGTGTGTGTGTGTGTGTGTGTGTGTGTGTGTGTGTGTGTGTGTGTGTGTGTGTGTGTGTGTGTCTATAATCCATCTCATCTTTTAATGTGTGAGTTGTCATCTTGACTTTGCAGTGTTAGCTCTCCAGCATGCAGTCCCCCAGATGGGGCAGGCAGATGGGAGATCGCATCAGACTCTTATCGGAGATTCACTCTGAGCCGAGAGAGAGTGAAAGAAAAAAATAAAGAGAGAGTGAGAGAAAAAGAGAGGGAGAGTGAGAGAAAAAGAGAGAGAGAGTGAGAGAAAAAGAGAGAGTGAGAGAGAGAGAGAGAGAGAGAGAGAGAGAGAGAGAGAGAGAGAGAGAGAGAGAGAGAGAGAGAGAGAGAGAGAGAGAGAGAGAGAGAGAGAGAGAGAGAGAGAGAGAGAGAGAGAGAGAGAGAGAGAGAGATTTGGTACAGAAAGAGGCTTGTCTTTCAGTGTAAACTGTGATTTGCTTTTCAGTTTTTCAAGTAACTTGCCCTTAATCATGCCGCCATACTAACTAACGTCTAATAATTGATGCTGAGTTGGTGTGAAATCGAGCATGTAAATAGTGGATTTCCAGGATAAAGGCTACAAAACATTCTAAGGGAAGCAATCCAGTCTTTCCCCACTGCTGTAGACAGAATGCCCTATACCAGACATATTAGATCTATCTACAGCAGTGGGGGGAGACTGGAATGCTTCCCTTATAATGACCTATACCAGACATATTGGATCTAAGGGAAGCATTCCAGTCTCCCCCCACTGCTTTAGATAGATCCAATATGTCTGATATAGAGCATTCTGTCTACAGCAGTGGGGGGAGACTGGAATGCTTCCCTTAGAATGTCCTATACCAGTATGAAATGCAGACTACACTGTGTTGTCTGGTGGCAGGCCACCCAACCCTGTCTCCTCTGTGCTAGAGCTGTTCACTCAGCTGTCACAGTGGAAGACTCTGTGCCTCACTTCACACAGTCCCTCAACTGAGGTAAAGCTGAGAGAGAGAGAGAGAGAGAGAGAGAGAGAGAGAGAGAGAGAGAGAGAGAGAGAGAGAGAGAGAGAGAGAGAGAGAGAGAGAGAGAGAGAGAGAGAGAGAGAGAGAGAGAGAGAGAGAGAGAGAGAGAGAGAGAGAGAGAGAGAGAGAGAGAGGGAGAGAGAGAGATATAAGGAAGGCAGAGAGAGAGAGAGAGAGAGAGAGAGATGTAAGGAAGGCAGAGAGAGAGAGAGAGAGAGATATAAGGAAGGCAGAGAGAGAGAGAGAGAGAGAGAGAGATATAAGGAAGGCAGAGAGAGAGAGAGAGAGATATAAGGAAGGCAGAGAGAGAGAGAGAGAGAGAGAGAGATATAAGGAAGGCAGAGAGAGAGAGAGAGATATAAGGAAGGCAGAGAGAGAGAGAGAGATATAAGGAAGGCAGAGAGAGAGAGAGAGATATAAGGAAGGCAGAGAGAGAGAGAGAGATATAAGGAAGGCAGAGAGAGAGAGAGAGATATAAGGAAGGCAGAGAGAGAGAGAGATATAAGGAAGGCAGAGAGAGAGAGAGAGATATAAGGAAGGCAGAGAGAGAGAGAGAGAGAGAGAGAGAGATATAAGGAAGGCAGAGAGAGAGAGAGAGAGAGAGATATATAAGGAAGGCAGAGAGAGAGAGAGAGAGAGAGAGAGATATAAGGAAGGCAGAGAGAGAGAGAGAGAGAGAGATATAAGGAAGGCAGAGAGAGAGAGAGGGAGAGAGAGATATAAGGAAGGCAGAGAGAGAGAGAGAGATATAAGGAAGGCAGAGAGGTAGGGAGGAAGGAAGATGTAGGGAGAAAAAGTTTTTTGAAGCCAGAGAGAGAAAAAAGAGGGAGAGGGGAGGGCAGAGAAATCGAGAGGGAAGGAGAGAGAGAGCTTTCCTCTGATCTGACCTGTGTACTGCATGGTACTAAAGGTCTTTCTAGATGTGGATCCCCTGAGGAAGACTGTGCCTCTGCTGCTAGAGATAGCTCCAGGCCACGCTGTAGCCTGCGGGAGGCTGGGAGATAAAACTGAGGAAGTGTGTGTATGTGTGTTTTTACAGTATGTGTTTATACAAAGTTTTTTTGGGATGATATTTAAGCAGGAAATTGCAACGCATATCAGAAACTCCCGGAATAGCTGGGTGAGGGAGGACTGGAGAGTACAGGAGGGAGCGCAGGAGGGCTGGGGGGAAAGGAGAGTACAGGAAGGATGGGGAGGAAAGGGGAGTACAGGAGGGGGTGCAGGAGGGATGGGGAGGACGGGAGAGATGGGAGGGACAGGGAGGACAGGAGGGGGTGCAGGAGGGATGGGGAGGACGAGAGAGTACAGGAGGGATGGGGAGGACGGGAGAGACGGGAGGGACAGGGAGGACAGGGTGAGTATGGCTCTCTCCTGGTTCCCATCTCTCAGTCTGTTGGCAGCTCATCAGAGGCCAGGAGATAAGGATGCACACATGCTTTGCGTTCAGTGTGCTCGCTGAGGTTTACACAGAGACAGCTGGCTGGCTGGCTGGCTGGCTGCAGGGAGGAGAACAGACACTTTAGAGGACTGTAGTGTCCTAGTCGTCCTTCCAGCCTTCCAGCCTTCAGCTGCTGGTGTGCTTCCAATTGGACACTAGTATTATTTCACCATGCTTCAAGCATTTCCTGGTTCGTTGACGTCTCAAAGGGGCTATATTAGCAAGACTATTATCACCTCAACAGTTTACGGTGATAGTTTGAGCTGCATTCTGAGTTGAGATCAGCACTGCCAAGTGCAAAAAAGTACCATAAACCTAACAATCTGGCAGTGGGATTTCATTTGAAATCTTTCTTCAACAATGTGTGTTAGTTATGAGGAGATTACTTAACTAGAGTTTAGTAAACTGAACAATGCATAAATAGTTGGCTCTTTATAACACACATTGTTTCACATTGTTTCATTTGAAGTCGTGTATTGTAAATGTTGCACTTTTAATTTGTAATTAAAACATTTGCATTCAGACTTTTGTCATTGGGAGACTTGTACAAAAATACTAGTTAAGACCAAGAACCTCCGGTCAGAATACCGCCTCTTTTTAGTTGCTAAAAACAGTTATTTGAACAGCTACATATCTCTGTGTCCCCAACATAGCCCCGTGTGAGAGTAGATGAGACACAGGAAGGGAGAGAATGACGGGGATGTTAAGCTGCATGTTGTCTGGCGACGATGTCCTTGACATTTATTCTGCTCGTGTCATTTCCCATGAAGCAGCCGTCTCTAACCCACTCAAATGAGCGAGCTAATTTGGCTCTGTGTCAATTTTAGCGCTTAGTCATTGTTTGTGGATCAGGCAGGCGTGTTGCCCTTTTCAACGGGAGCTATCGCTGTCTCCGTGACAACCCATTACCACCTAATTAGTATTTGGGATTAATTGGCCATCTTGTTAACTGTAACCTCTAAATGTTATGATAAAGCCACAGAGCAATTAAAAAGAGTGGGAAGAGGAATTAATGTGGGACAAACAACAAGATGGGGGGAAGAATGGGTAGAGTTGATGGTCACTGGTCTACTGGATTGAAATCAGAGGAAGTCGGACCTGAAAACTGCTGGATTCGCAGGTCAAGACGACAGCCTTGTAGTGGTGGACTTGGCCAGCCAACTGAGCACACTAGCTGACGTTAGCACCATGTAGGGACGCTGTTAGCAAAACCAGCACTACCCCCACTACCAACCACTGGCCTCCTATTGGAGTAATCACAGAGGGTAAGTACTTTGGCCTAAAACACAGATGGACAGGACCATAACCTTTCGTTTTTTGGCACTGCACATTCTGTGCTTACTCTGACCTACAAAGAATGAATTACTACGGGCATCCCAAGAATTAGCTCCCACTGAGACGGCTGAAACAGCTGCTGTTTTCAGTTAAAGGTGATTTGTTCGAGTTTTGAGAGGGGAAAACGTTTTGATGAAACAGGCTTTGCTGTCAAGTAGCTGTTTAATGAAGATGGGAATGCCACCTCGTGCTTCTCTAATTTGTGAATCAATGTTCGACCTGGACGGTATAGCAGAGAAGAGAAGGACATCAGTCAGATAAGAGGACATTAAGTAAACCAACCCTAAAAATAGTTTAAAAATATGTAAAAAAAAAACAGGTCAGGCTGTAATCTAATCTGACATAATACAATCTGAACTAATCCCAGGGGATCATAGCAACACATACTGTACAGTGTTAAAGAAAGTCTACACCCCCTTGGATCTTTTCACAATTTATTATGTTACAAAAGTGGGATTGAAATGTATTTCATTGTCATTGTGGTCAATAGTCTACACAAAATACTATGTAATGTAAAAATGGAAGAAGAATTTGAACATTTTTAAAAGATTAAAGATAGAATAAAACACTAATATAACTTGATAGGATAAATATTCACCCCCATGAGTCAATACACGTTAGAAACACCTTTAGCAGCGATTACAGCTGTGAATGTTCTTGGGTAGGTCTCATAAGAGCTTTGCATACCTGTATTGTGCAATATTTGCCAATTATTATTTTCAAAATTCTTCAAGCTCTGTCAAGGTGTTAGGGATCATGGCTAGAGAGCAATTTTCAAGTCTTGCAATATATTTCCAAGCAGATTTAAGTCTAAACTGTAACCTGGCCACTCAGGAACATTCACTGTCTTGTTGGTAAGCAACTCCAGTGTAGACTTGGCCTTGTGTTGTAGGTTATTGTTCTGCTGAAAGGTGAATTCCTCTCTCAGTGTCTGGTGTAAAGCAGACTGAAGCAGGTTTTCCTCTATTTTGCCTGTGCTTAGCTCCATCCCGTTTCTTTTCATCCTGAAAAACTCCCCAGTCTTTGCCAATGTTAAGCATACCCCTACCATGATGAAGCCACCACCATGCTTTTCACATGTGAGGAGAATAACGTTATTTCAACCCCACATGTGAATCTGTAATTCCTCATGTGAAATGGATATTTGTGGAGTTTTTTTTTTTTACATGTTATCCTGCAAATAGACACTTTTCCTAATTTTCCTTTCATCACAGTTTTCATCACACCCTTTTCTTTCCATCCCTCCATCCCTCTCACTTTGAACACAGCATCACTGAGGGCCCCCGGTCCCACAATAGGGCTTCTGATGGCTGCTGTCATCCATCCTAAAGGCTCTTCCCACGCAGGTGCAGGTCTGATCCAGCGGCTGCATGCCTACACCATTAAGATCACGGTCCCAACCTGTCTTTGTTCTGCTGTCTTTCCATGTCATCTCTCTTCTTTTTCATCCTCTCATGTGCCAAAGAGTTGAATTATTTCCTGATTAATTCTCTTCTTCCATCATTTTGTATACCTTACTTTTCTCCCAATCTGTACTAATGTGTTAGTAATGGAATGCTGACTGAGCGTTCTTTACCCGTTATCATCAGCCCATTCTTTATTATACTATACCAACACCATGTCTTCTTTCTCACAACCATCTGGGAAATCAAATTATTGCAGACCAAAGTGTTATTGAGCTGGATTTTGTTCAGTGTAATGTGATTTCTGTGAGTCCATTTTGTGTTCATTTCTCAAGGGTGTGAGGAAGGCTTTGGGATTGGTGTGAGGAAGGCTTTGGGCTTGGTGGAAGGAGGGCATTGGGCTTGGTGGATGGGAGGCTTTGGGCTTGGTGGAAGGGAGGCTTTGGGCTTGGTGTGAGGAAGGCTTTGGGCTTGGTGTGAGGGATGCTTTGGGCTTGGTGGAAGGGAGGCTTTGGTTTTGGTGTGAGGAAGGCTTTGGGCTTGGTGGAAGGGAGGCTTTGGGCTTGGTGGAAGGGAGGCTTTGGGCTTGGTGGAAGGAAGGCTTTGGGATTGGTGTGAGGAAGGCTTTGGGCTTGGTGGAAGGAGGGCTTTGGGCTTGGTGGAAGGGAGGCTTTGGGCTTGGTGTGAGGAAGGCTTTGGGCTTGGTGGAAGGGAGGCTTTGGGCTTGGTGGAAGGGAGGCTTTGGGCTTGGTGGAAGGGAGGCTTTGGGCTTGGTGGAAGGAGGGCTTTGGGCTTGGTGTGAGGAAGGCTTTGGGCTTGGTGGTAGGGAGGCTTTGGGCTTGGTGGAAGGGAGGCTTTGGGCTTGGTGTGAGGAAGGCTTTGAGCTTGGTGTGAGGCAGGCTTTGGGATTGGAGGAAGGGAGGCTTTGGGCTTGGTGGAAGGGAGGCTTTGGGATTGGTGTGAGGAAGGCTTTGGGATTGGTGTGAGGAAGGTTTTGGGCTTGGTGGAAGGGAGGCTTTGGGCTTGGTGTGAGGAAGGCTTTGGGCTTGGTGTGAGGAAGGTTTTGGGCTTGGTGGAAGGAAAGCAGGGGACACTTGACTTGTGCTGACTTTAAATAGAGGAGGTGTAGAAGTATCCACAAGATAACTAAAGCACACAGATCTAGCAGGACACTGGCTGACTAATTCAAAGTTTTCAGCCAACTCCTGTCTGCAATAAAGTATAGGTTGAATACTCAGGCCTTTGGAGAAAGAGAGTGAAGAGAATACGGGGACTAGTTACACACATCTATGTGGAGAAGTTAAAGACCTCAAAGAAATTGAACATTGGTTTAAGTTGATATGCTTCTTAACTTGAAGGTGCAAAGGTCATATTAGATTGTGGGAAACACAATTTCTATCCCATTATTACCATGTATAGTCAATCATGATGCATTTTAATTTGATTATCAGCTAAGGCTAAGAATCATCTCATTGCTTTTCTGTAAATTTGTTTCTCCTCATTCA